>NC_039247.1:2900110-3050110 GCF_003368295.1 Carassius auratus | reverse complement strand
CCACTGACCGACCAGGTACAGCACAGGAACACCAATAATACTGACGCGTTATACAAGGAAACCCACAGTCTGTGCGTTACTCAACATTGTGGAAAAACATTATAATCCACCACCTACACATCATTCAGCATGGGGAAAATATATATAAATAATAATAAACACTCACCAGCTATACAGCATCTATAAAAAAAAAACTATATACACTACTGTTGAAACGTTAAAGGTCAGTGTGTTTTTTATGAAATAAATACATTAATTTTAATTTTATAAAATTATAAAATTATAAAATGTTTCTTGAGCAGTAAATCATCATATTATTCTGATTTCTGAAGATCATGTGACACTGAAGACTGGAGGAATGATGCTGAAAATACAGCGGAGCATCACAGAAATAAATTACACTTTAACACAGATTCACTCAGAAAACTGATGATTTACACTAGAATAATATTTCATAATTTTTACTGTATTTTGATAAGATAAATGCAACCTTGTTTTACCATATGACAATTTTTTCTGTATTTTTGATCAAATAAATCTAGGTTTGGTGAGCAAAAGAGACTTCTTTAAGATGTGTGTGTGTGTGTCTCTGTGTGTGTGTGTGTGTGTGTGTTTCAGATCGTGCTGGTGGGCTCAGAGGAGGGTCTGTACGCTCTGAACGTCATCAAGAACTCTCTCACACACATCCCGGGACTCGACTCTGTGTTTCAGATCCAGATCCTGAAGGAGCTCGACAAGCTGCTCATGATCACCGGTGAGTGTGTGTGTCTGCTTCATGTGTGTGTGTGTGTGTGTTACTGACAGCTGACCGTGTGTGTGTGTGTGTGTGTCAGGTGAGGAGCGTGCTCTCTGTCTGCTGGACATTAAGCGGGTCAAGCAGTCTCTGGCTCAGTCTCATCTTCCAGCGCAGCCGGATCTCAGTCCTTACATCTTCGAGGCGGTGAAGGGCTGTCATCTCTTCGCTTCTGGAAAGGTAAAGTCCACCTGCACACAGTATATGATGCTCAGACTTTAACCCTCAGAAACGAACCAACACACAGTGAAAGTCAAGTCTGTCGTGCGTGTGCATGAATACAAACACAAAATGGCACATTTGCATGAGAAAACTCAACACACGACAGAGTACTTTGACATAAAACAAACCAAAAACAAGGATGAAACAGCTGTACATGTCTGATAAAGCACCGGGATTTATGTCGATTCTGATGCAGATTACAGCCAGCGGATCATTTGTTTTATGTATATTAAGTAGATAATAGTTATATGGTTCATAAAGATAGTTTGCACAGTTTTTTCTGTTGCACACTGAATATTTCTCACTCATTGTGTGTAGTTTGTGAATCATTTGCACTGTTTGTATTGTTGCAGGAGACAATTTGTGCAATTGTTTTTACTCCGTGCTGCATTGATTGTGTTTATTGCTCATACTCAAAAAAAAAAAAATAACTTTTTTGTTTTGCTTTGTTATTATATAATACTCTTTCCATTTTCTTTCTTTCCATTTGGACACATCTCTATTGTTAATAAACTAAACAGGCCTGTTTTTCACTTAAAAGCGCAGATAACAGTGTTTTAATAAATGGCTATAACTTATTTGGGGAATGTTATATGTAAACAATATTTTATTTGGAAGTGTAAAACACTCAGATACAACTTTCTAAAGAAAACTGTCCAAACGTCAGGACTTTCTGTTTGAATACACAGTAAAAATATTTTATTTTATTTTATTTAGTTGCCAAAACAGCATTTTTTTTTTATTAAATATCTATATTTTATTTTCAGTTCAGTTTTATTTAGAAAGTTGTTAGCAGTGTTATTTGCGTTATTTCTATATTATTTAATTAATATTCTGAATTAGCTATTTTTCATTTAACTTTGAATTTAAAGGTTTAATTTATTTTTATTTCTTTTTTAGTTCAGCTTTTTTTTCTGATTTAGCAGTCAAGGCAACATTTCAATTTTTCATTTTATATATATATATATATATATATATATATATATATATATATATATATTGTATTTATCATATACTATTACAGTTTATATATATATATATATCATTTAATTGCATTTGTATCACTTCAACTAATTTTCTTTCAATTAGTTGCAAAGGCAACATTTAATTTTAACATTAATTTTACTTTTTTTTTAAGTGCAAGTACAACTAATGTCTATTTTTACCGTTGATAATTTTACATATTGTTTTTACTAATGTTTTGAATTAGCTTCCTATTTTTATATTTTCAGTTGATTTTTATTTATTTTTTAAAATTTTAATTTCATTACTTTAACAACCGTTTACATTTAATTAATTTTATGTCCTTTTTTACATAAATTTTTTGTTTCATTTTGGTTTTAGTTTAGTGTTTCATCTAATATTTTACTTTATTTCAGCGTTATTATAATGAAAAAAAACTGTTTATCAGTTGTCTGCAGACTGAAGCGTGTGTGTGTGTGTGTGTTTCAGATCGACGCGTGCATGTGTATCTGTGCCGCGATGCCCAATAAAATCACCATCTTGCGCTTCAACGACACACTCAACAAGTTCTGCATCAGAAAGGTGACACATAAGACCCTCCTCATGCACATCACACACACACGTTCATTCCTCCCTTCACAGGCGTGTGTGTGTGTGTGTGTGTGTGTGTGTGCTCTTCCGCAGGAGATCGAGACGTCTGAACCCTGCAGCTGCATCCACTTCACCGGATACAGCATCATCATCGGCACCAACAAGTTCTACGAGATCGAGATGCAGCAGTACGTGCTGGAAGGTGAGGTGACACACACACACACACACACACACACTGCTGCGCTGCTGCTGATCAGCTGAACTCTCGTGTGTGTGTGTGTGTGTGTGTGTGTGTGTGTTCAGAGTTCCTGGATAAGAGTGACGTGACTCTGGCCTCGGCTGTGTTCTCCGCCTCGTCCCACAGCTTCCCCATCTCCATCATCCAGGTGTCCAGCGCGCCGCAGAAGGTGGAGTACCTGCTCTGCTTCCACGGTGCGTGTGTGTACTGTACGAGACGCTGACGGTGTGTGTGAGTCTGTGTTTCACCCGTGTGTGTGTGTGTGTTGTTCGCAGAGTTCGGTGTGTTTGTGGACGCGTACGGCCGGAGGAGTCGCAGCGATGACATCAAGTGGAGCCGCCTGCCGCTGTCCTTCGGTAAAACCTAGTTTTTTCACCAGCTGTGTGTGTGTAGAGCGCTGACGCTCGATTCATCTGATGCTTTTCTGCGCAGCGTACCGAGAGCCGTACCTGTTTGTCACCTACTTCAACTCTCTGGACGTCATCGAGGTTCAGAGTCACTCTGCGCTCGGGTAAAGCTGCCCTCCACGGGATTGTGTGGGATTGTTCCTGATGTTTGTTAGAGACACACTGAGTCGAGTGTGTGTGTGTGTGTTCAGGCCTCACGCTTACGCTCACCTGGACATCCCTAACCCACGTTACCTGGGTCCGGCCATCTCGTCCGGCGCCGTGTATCTGGCCTCGTCCTTCCAGAACAAGCTGCGAGTGATCTGCTGCAAAGGAAACCTGAGTCAGGAGACATCAGCAGCAGAATCTCAGAGAAACGGATCCACACGCAGGTCAGTGTGAGCTCAGCACCAGCTGAACCTTTCCCTGGAGCAGACTGACTCTTCAGATTCTTCTTATAAAGCGGATCGTTCCGCTCCTTCATTCTGATTGGCTGAGCTGCGTTCATTAGCTACAAAGTAACATTCACCTTTGTTTATGTTTGTGTGTTGCTCGGCAACCACTTTGTTGCAACCACAGCTGTTTCTGAGCAGCTATATTGTTTGGTGGAAGAATACTGTTGTTATTAATATCATTACACTTTATTTGCTCTGTTTTATTTTGTGAAACCTTACTACGTATACGGAATAAACGTTTTATAACAGCACTTAACAACGCCTCTTAGCTGTTATAAATATTGCTATATATATAATTTATTTTTTTTTTGATAAAGATCTCCAGGTTTGCTGCTCTTGTTTAAATGGTCCGAAGCATCAAACACATGCTGAAGTCAACCAAGGGCGTAACTTTGGGTCTACCATTGGGGGGGTTAAACTTGCGGCATATTAATTAATTTATTTATTGAATAATTTTCTTGTGTAAAAGGTAACATGCTAATTTGCATAATTGCATAATTTAATTATGCAAAAAAAAACAAAAAAAAACGGGTGACTGTATTGGAGCAAACAGCAACTTAAGTTACAATTCAGTGACATTTGTTCTACACAGTCCCTGGCACCCTCTGGCTTTACCTCACAGGACACTGGCAAACCAACATCTAGCCAACCAACTCCAGTCAACAAAACAGCATAATAACAAAAACAAAAATAACAGCATTAAAAACTTTCAAATAGAGAAAATGAAAGTGCAATTATATTATCACTTTGCATGAAATAAGTAGATTAAAAAAATAATAATAATTGTGTTTGCATTTAGCCTCTGATAACATCAAATTCAGAAACTGAGAAAATACAAGTGTGTACTGACGTTAACCTTAGTTGTGCTTTGATTCATTTTGTCACTTTGCAAACTCCATGCAAAAAAAAAAAATATTATATATATAATATATTATAATCATCTCAAATTGAACCGGAGGTGGTAAATTCCTAATAATAATTTAACGTTACGTAATTTTTTTAGGTATTTTAATAAGATAGATAACTATACGTTGCGCATACAACTCAATTAACGCGATCATTATAAAGGTGTTTGAACAACAAAACACATCCACTTGCACATATTTGACAATCGGAATATCAGATATATCCTGCTATAGCTAACAAATTTGTGAAATTAGAAAAAAAAAGGAAATAATAGCAGATCATCAGTCATCAGCGCTGACAAGCAATGAATGACGCGTATCCATGGGAACCATAAAGCGATACTAAGATCAATAACGGTCGCCTTGAAAAACTTTTAAACTTAAGTGTGAAAAGGTTAAGTAAGGCTTACATTTAAATGTGTCTTTATTTATTGACCATACACTCAAAACAAAACAAAGTAATTAAAAAGATGGGCACAAACCATGTTTGTCATGTATCTACTCCCCACACTTTGAGAAACGCTCAGCTAACTTAACAGCCAATTTAGCGGGGTAACGTTACCTCCGTTTGGTCAGGATTTTCTTTTCTTTTTTTTTTTTTTTTCTTTTTTTGGCTGGTGTCGACAAACAATGAAAAATTGTTGTCTGGCTGCCTTTCAGTGTCCTTTTCATCTTTCCGTCAGCTTTTTCCACCCATTCATCCCAGGACTGCGCAAAATAGTGAACAAACTTGGTAGAGAAAGCAGGTTGGGTAATACCAAGTAGTCGGTGCGGGGGGTAAATTACAGATTATTTAAAATATGATACTATCTTTCTTGCTGGCAAATGAAATTAATAAAGAAAACGAACAAAAGTATTTATTCTGAATATTTAATATTATTTTAATCGGAATGGTTTGGAATGGTTTGATGATATTGAGGGGGTTATATTAGTTGGATCTGATTTTTGGGGGGGTCATGACCCCCCTAACCCCCCTGCAAATTACGCGCATGAAGTCAACCATTACATTTGAACATGCAGTTGCATCTTTAATAACTTAAGGCTTGTTTTTTTGCATTTTGCATTGACTCTTGTTTGTGTCAAAGACTCAGAGTATATGTATGTGCATTAATGCCATGCAGAAACTCACAACTCTGTGTAATGTATTTCTGTGATGCTCCGCTGTATTTTCAGCATCATTCCTCCAGTCTTCAGTGTCACATGATCTTCAGAAATCAGAATAATATGATGATTTACTGCTCAAGAAACATTTCTGATTATTATCAGTGTTGAACACAGTTGTGCTGCTCAATATTTGTGAGGAAACTGTGAAGCACTTTAATTTTCACAGCAGAATAGAGATTTCAAAAGAACAGCATTTATTTGAAATATTATATTTTGTAACTTTATAAAAGTCTTTGTCACATTTGATCGATTTAATGCATCCTTGATAAATAAAAGTACTAATTTCTTTTAGAAACAAACTCTTACTGACCCCAGACTACTGTGATTGTGTCTGGTTTCTCTGCGCTGGATGAACTGGACTGACCCTCTCTTTCTCCCGGTGTGTGTCAGCCCAAACAAGCGCGGTCCTCCCACCTACAACGAGCACATCTCCAAGCGTCTGGCTGCGATGCCGGATGTAGAGGACGGCCTGCACCAGCCCGGGACGCCCCACCGATACCACGAGGCTCGCACCGAGTTCAGACGGGACAAGTCTCCGGCGCGGCCCCTGGACAGAGCGAAGTCCCCCGGCCGGATGATGGACCCCCGGCTGGAGCGCTCGCCCGGACGCCTCATGGACCTGCGCAGGGAGAGGTCACCCGGACGGGCGTTTGAGGAGCCTCGCCAAAGACTGCACACGGGGTCAGCTCGAACCCCCATCAACACTGTTAACAAGGTCAGGACCACCACACACACACACATTCACTCACACACACACACACACACACACACACACTCACTCACACACACACTCACTCACTCTCTCACACACACACTCTCACACACACACACAGTCGAGCTGAAGCTGGACGATTGCACAGTTACACTAAAAGACCGTAATCAGAGACTGAAGGCATGCAGCAGATAGTGTGTGTCAGGTTTTGATGAATGTGTGTGTGTGTGTGTGTGTGTGTGTGTGTGTGTGTGTATCTCCAGCAGGTGTGGGATCAGTCGTCAGTGTAAGAGTCATCAGTGAAGATCCGATCCGATCCGTCCTGATGAAGAAGCTCTCAAACAGCACAACGTCCCACTCACCAGGCCTTACAAACACAGATCCGGCCAGCATTTACTAAACCACACACACACGCACACGGACACGCACACACGCACACACACGCACACGGACACGCACACACGCACACGGACACGCACACACACACACACACGCACACACACACACACACGCACACACACACACACACACACCTGTCCTTCTCTTTGTACTCCCTCTGTCTCCTCTCCTCTTCCTTCCCGCTCTTTCCCACAATCCCCGGCGACAGCGTAGCGTCCGTCTCGACGGAAAGGGAATCTTTGTAAACCTCCAGAATGTCACGTTGATCTTGTAAATACGCCCACGTGATGATTTTTATAAGAAGCGAATAACAAGGTGGGGTCTATTTTTGTTAAAAAAACAATGAATAAAAAACTGAACGTGAGAAACTCATTTAAAAACTGCTTCGAAGAAACTGATTCTGCTGGAGTCCAGCTTCATCCGTCTCGTTCTGTCGCATGGAGGCGCTCTGTTCCTGCTTCGTTTCCTGTAACCCCTCGCTGTCCGCGCTGATGTTTAACCAGAGATGATGTAGCCTTTCTTCTTTCTCTTTTTTATGATCATGCTCCGATAGCATTATCTATAGCCACTAATAAACTAAAGTTTATCTTTATCTGAGCCTCTGCATCTTCGAGTTTATTTTTAAAATGTTTTTCAGGTGAAACTGAATCATCAGTGAGAATGCTTGTAGCAGTAAGTTATTACATATTGATGAAAGCTCATGAGGATGAATTTAAAGGGTTAAATCCTCAACAATGAAACTAAAGTCAGCCGAGCTGCATTGAGATAAATGATATAGGGCTTTCAAAATGAAGATCCTAAAAGAAAAGTGTATTAAGAACTAGAATCTGAGAGATCTTCAATACGTCTTGAGTTACAGGAACGCAAACTTTTGGGAAAAGAATATTTACGACACTCTGACAGGTTTGTTCAATGCACGTTTTGACAAAGAAACCAGATGCATTTCTAGTTTCAAACTTCATGCACAAGGTTGAGTGTTAGGAAAAAAAGGTCAGCCTGAATGCAATGTAAGTCTCTTTGGATAAAAGCGTCTGCTAAATGCATAAATGTATTTATTTAATTTATTTTCAACTTAACTTTGATTTTATTCTCTTAACATTTATTCTACAGACATTCCTCTTTAAAAGAAGAAAAGCATCAGCTGAATGCAATGTGAGCCACATTTTGGTTTTTGGCCACAATCTAACGGTTTACTCCTGGAGACGTATTAAAATTGCAGTGTCTCTGAATCATAAAGGGCTTTGAAGATAAAAGAAGCCAAAAGGAAAATTTAAGACCCACTATCTAAAAGAGCATTAAGATATTTCTGATACTTCTTGAGTTACAGAAAACTTAGTGCTTTTTCCATTCTTGAAAGATCACCATTTGCATGAAATGCAACAAATATTATTAAAGTCAACCGATATTGATAATAGACAAAATAAATTAAAATAAATGAATCATTTGAGCCGAGGAATGACACACACTACAAATAATGCCATAGAACTAAAATAAATGTCCAAGTTGTTAAAATAATTTTTCATTTCTACACAAGGGCCTAGAATTGGTACTTTTTGAGATACTTTTGTAGTTTTTACTAATATTTTGGAATATTTTTTTTGTTTTGTTTTTTGCCATTTTTATTATAATTTTTAATTTGTCAATATAGTTTTTATTCATTTTAATTTCATTCAAGTTAAAACTAAATGAAAATAAGAAATGTTGCTTTGGTGGCTAGCTTAAAGGGATTTCATTTTTATAAATTCTTTTGCCAAAGCAATATTTTATATATACATATTTTATCTGCTGAACTGTTATAAAGATCTCACTGTTTTACATCACAAGCAGCAGAATTTCATCATAGAAAATGTATATTTTTGCTCGGTTTTAGTCTGTTTTTGCTCCATATTCTCATTATGTGATCC
The DNA here is from genome assembly GCF_003368295.1 of Carassius auratus. Classification (NCBI taxonomy): domain Eukaryota; kingdom Metazoa; phylum Chordata; class Actinopteri; order Cypriniformes; family Cyprinidae; genus Carassius; species Carassius auratus. The sequence goes on along the minus strand of NC_039247.1, from coordinate 3,041,378 downwards.
ATAAAAGTCTTGAATATTGACAAATAAAAATCAGACGGACGTGGATGGATCAGGTTGGCAGTGTGTTGTGCTTTAATTTCATTCACACAAAAGTCAGCAGCAGCTCTGTCCAACACCGAGAGGAAAGACAGCGGCATTGTGGGAGATTTCCTTCTTTCAGTCTGTCAAGCTTTCATTAGATTGGCTGTACACATGACATAATATACATACAGATTTAATATCTACAGATTCAAGAGTCTCCTCAGACTCAGAGAACATGATTGAAAGAGTTGTGTCCCACAGGAAGTTCTGTCATCATTTACTGCTTCTCTCTTCAGTCTGAAGGACGGTGAGCCCAATCGAACTCTTATTTACATTTACATTAAATCATGATCATATCACAATAACACAACAGAAGCTCGGGCCGGATTCACCAAATATTCTGAAGAATACAATTATTAACCAATATTGTCTCCTCATTTTCAATTTTAAAAATAATTTGTATTCCTTAAAATATTTATTTGTGTTTTCTTAAGAATTTGACTTTATGAAAAAAAAAAAAAAAATCTTTAAAATCAGCATCTTTTAAAGTTTCTTAAATTAAATAATAATAATAATAACCTCAAACCAGTTATAAATGCCTAAAGGAAATTTGGTAACAACTCATATAATTTTATAATAAGCTTATATATGTATGTATGTGTGTGTGTGTGTGTGTGTCTGGATCACAAAAGCAGTCTTAAGTCTCTGGGGTATATTTGTAGCAATAGCAAAAAATACATTGTATATATATATATATATATATATATATATTTTTTTTTTTTTTTTTCTCACGACTCGGTTGATTCAGATCGGCACTTCGGAGCATGTTCGCGACTCGGTTGATTCAGATCGGCACTTCGGAGCATGTTCGCGACTCGGTTGATTCAGATCAGCACTTCGGAGCATGTTCGCGACTCGGTTGATTCAGATCGGCACTTCGGAGCATGTTCGCGACTCGGTTGATTCAGATCAGCACTTCGGAGCATGTTCGCGAATCGCGACTTGGTTGATTCAGATCGGCACTTCGGAGCCTGTTCGCGACTCGGTTGATTCAGATCGGCACTTCGGAGCCTGTTCGCGACTCGGTTGATTCAGATCGGCACTTCGGAGCCTGTTCGCGACTCGGTTGATTCAGATCGGCACTTCGGAGCCTGTTCGCGACTCGGTTGATTCAGATCGGCACTTCGGAGCATGTTCGCGACTCGGTTGATTCAGATCGGCACTTCGGAGCCTGTTCGCGACTCGGTTGATTCAGATCGGCACTTCGGAGCATGTTCGCGACTCGGTTGATTCAGATCAGCACTTCGGAGCATGTTCGCGAATCGCGACTTGGTTGATTCAGATCGGCACTTCGGAGCCTGTTCGCGACTCGGTTGATTCAGATCGGCACTTCGGAGCCTGTTCGCGACTCGGTTGATTCAGATCGGCACTTCGGAGCCTGTTCGCGACTCGGTTGATTCAGATCGGCACTTCGGAGCCTGTTCGCGACTCGGTTGATTCAGATCGGGACTTCGGAGCATGTTCGCGAATCGCGACTCGGTTGATTCAGATGGGGACTTCGGAGCCTGTTCGCGACTCGGTTGATTCAGATCGGCACTTCGGAGCATGTTCGCGTCGCTAACTCAGTTAGCTGGATTTGAATGTTGACGATTTGGCGTGATCTTGGATCATTTGGTTCTTTGAAGCTCATCCCGGAGCTGCTGTCATAGCAACAGGTCCTTAAGCTTAAACCTGCTCGGGAGCATCTTATTTCATGTAAACAGGATTAGATCGCTTCTCAAACAGAACTGATACTCAAAATATGTCTGCTACCAGCGCTACTTTATTACAAGAGTGTCGTACTGATCCAGGGACAATAATTGAAAATAATAATCATAAAAAAAAAAATATTTAAAAATAATATAAAAATGTTGTGTAGTCCATAACAGCCTACTATAGACAGACCGTTTTACTCACTGAAATATTTATTTGTCATAAAATGATTACTTCATAATTGTATTAGAGTCTTACACACATGCTATACAGATAATAGAGTCCTGCATTATTTTGAGTGATGACTGCTATTACAAGAGTGGCTTGATGAGCGCAGGAGATGCAGATAACATGATATTGACCCTAAAGAAACTTTCATTAATGCTGTCACGTAACAAATCTGTCCAAATATAAAATGAAATGAATAGATAATTTCTACATTGAAATAAAAATGTAAAGACTGCACAACTATTATAAATTGCGAATCTAAATAATTGGGAATCATGAAAAAATCTAATAAAATAAAAACATGTATCTATTATCTGTTTCATGTATCTATTATAGCATTTATGTAGTTTAGTTTGCTTGGCTGTTCCCTTATAAAAGTCCAGAAATTTGTCAAGTTTTTCGTCAGGTGTCGTTTTAAATTATATGACGTCATTACATTGCCGTCTTGCCACCAGCCAATCGCTGCACTGGGGATGGCCAAGATGGCGGCGTTGTAGGTGGTTGTGTGTTTGTTCTACAGGGACATAGAGGTGAAGTGGTAAAAAAATTTTTTAATTCTTTAATTGTTTTTCATCCTAAGTCAGTATATTTCATAGGTTATTAACCACCTCTCCCTTTACATTTAGGGTTAAGCTAAAGAAAGCTACTTTTTGTTGTTTTTGTTTAAATTGTTTGGTAGTTCTTATGGAGTACAAGTTCAAATCATTGTCTGTTGCAACGTTGAATGTTCGAGGTTTGCGGGACGGTTTAAAAAGAAAAGCCATTTTTTTTATTTTGTAAAAGAAGTGCAGCTGATCACTCAGGGGAAACAGATGTTAGAATTACTTGGATTTGGTAAAGCATTTATGGAGACTGTATCCATGTTTTATAGAGGCATTAACAGCTCAGTAATTGTGAACTTTGACACTTCTAAGAGGTTTAATATATATCGTGGAGTCAGACAGGGCTGTCCAATCTCCCCATTTTTATTGCTTTTAGCCACAGAGTTACTCTAAGAATTAAACAAGATGAAAGTTTGAAAGGAATCTCAAGTTTTGACAGAGAGTTCAAAATATCACAGCTAGCAGATGACACTACGCTGTTTTTGCAGGACAAATGTCAGTTACCAAAAGCTCTGGATTTGGTTGAACAATTCTCATGTGCTTCAGGTCTAAAACTTAATACTTCGAAATGTGAAATTATGTCAATTCATGATAGGGATGATATAGTCTTAGGAGGCATCCTAGTTAAAAAAAGTGTAAAATATTTAGGAATTCATATCAGTAGAAATGTAATCAGTAGACATCATTTAAAATTTTCTGATAAAATTATAAAAACGAAACAGATCTTTAATATCTGGCTTCAGAGAGATCAGAGAGTTATTTTATCTAAAGTTGAAGGGCTCTCTCACTTTGTATATTCTGCTCTTTCTTTGTTTGTCAACGATAAAGCTATAAAGGAAATTAATAAAATATTTTTGGATTTTATCTGGAAAAATAGACCGTACAAGTTAAAAAGAGATGTGCTTACTAACTCCAGAAGCGAAGGTGGCCTTGATTTTTTGGACTTTGCAGACACTGTAAACACCTTTAAAGTAAACTGGCTGAAAAGATGCCTTGCAAATCCAATGTCAATGTGGTTTTATAAGATATTTGACCAACTTTGTGGCCTATCTTTCTTACTGAAATGTAATTTTCTGCCTGGTAAGTTACCTATTTCCTTATATAACTTCCACCATCAATGTCTTCTTTCCTGGAAATTGTGTTTTGTCCATGGATTCTCCCCCATAAAGTTCTCCTTTGGAATAATGCTGATATAACGGTTAGAAATAAATCACTTTTTTCCCCTAGATGGTTTAATAATAACTTGAACCCTATTCTATCTGTGTTTGACAAGTTTGGTAATATTTTAACTTACGAACAATTTATGAATCTTCATAATTTTCCAGTCCCACCAAAGGAATATAATAATTTGATGATAGCCATCCCAGTAGGTTTAACTCAGTTAATTTCAAGTCACCTTAAATTCAGTAAAGGCAACAGCGTTTATCCGGCTTTACGTTTGGGGGGTATTGGTATTTTAGATCGGAAATGCAATAACAGACATATCCGCAAAATATTTCAGACAAAAAGAAAGATTGTTCCAAGAGGGAAATTCTATTGGGGTTCCTTTATAACAAATATAAATTGGAGAAAGGCCTGGCTCCTGCCAAGTAAATTTTGCATTTCTAATAAGGTAAAGGAGATCCATTATAAAATCTTTCATAAAATTTACCCCGTTAATCTGTCTATCTCAAAATATTCTAATGTCGATGAATCATGCTCGTTTTGTGGAGGAAACAGCTGCCCATTTGTTTTTTGATTGCGGTGTTACCAACAAATTATGGGTTGACATAAGCACCTACATTTCTAAATGTGTCCCACAAAAAAAAACTTTTATCCTCAAAGATGTTATCTTTTATTATGAAAATCCAAAGCTATTATCTGTTGAATATGTTGTTAATTTTCTTATATTGAATGCAAAATTTTTCATTCATAAACAGAAATGGCTTAAGTCTCCTTGTCTTTCCCCTATTTTCTTATGGAATTGGACTCTCTTGTTTCATCTCTTAGACTTACAAAGAACAAAAAGAGTAGCAAGTTTTTGATGTATTATGACAACTTTTCCAAAAGAATGTAAGTTTATTTTTGCACTTTTATGTATCAATAATACTATAATACTACAATCGCTGCACTGCTGATCATGGTTTCGAGGATCGATACATATCCCCTTTTAAGACAACACATGAACGCGCAATTATTTCAGATAACTCAATCCAGCGATACTAATCATACACAACTGGTGTGTTCGAAGAACCCAATTAGCCGGATCATAGCACGATGATATCATCTTGGATGTGTCATTTGATCTCCGATGTAATAAGCGACGTACGAAGAACGGGCCCCAGATCTGGACATCGAAGCAGGAAGTGTTTGTCAAACAGTTAATTGGTGATAAATGAATATTTAAACTTGAAACTTTTTTTTTTTTTTTTTTTTTTACCTGTCGATTCAGCCTGTACGTGGTGCAGAATTAGTTTTTATAGTCTCAATAAAAAATGTTTACTAAACTTGGGATATTGTTGTTTACTATATATATATTTATAGCAATAAGCGTCAAGAGTCTGTGGTTTACGGTGAATTTATAACAGCTAAGGGGCGTTGTTAGGCGCTGTTATAAAACGTTTATTCCATATATGTAGTAAGGTTTCACAAAATAAAACAGAGCAAATAAAGTGTAATGATATTAATAAAAACAGTATTCTTCCACCAAACAATATAGCTGCTCAGAATCAGTTGTGGTTGTTCTCGACTCGGTTGATTCAGATCGGCACTTCGGAGCATGTTCGCGACTCGGTTGATTCAGATCGGCACTTCGGAGCATGTTCGCGACTCGGTTGATTCAGATCGGCACTTCGGAGCCTCATCGCGACTCGGTTGATTCAGATCGGGACTTCGGAGCCTGTTCGCGACTCGGTTGATTCGGATCGGCACTTCGGAGCATGTTCGCGACTCGGTTGATTCGGATCGGCACTTCGGAGCATGTTCGCGACTCGGTTGATTCAGATCGGGACTTCGTAGCATGTTTGAGATTTTTTTTAATTCAGATCTGGACATCGAAGCAGGAAGTGTTTTTCAAACAGTTAATTGGGGATAAATGAATATTTGGACTTGAGGCTTTTTCTTACCTGTCGATTCAGCATGTACATGGACCCACACACAAAGGTGGACACACTAGGCTTAATCATCAGTAGGGCTCTAAACCTTTCATCCATTGTTTTAAAACTTAATTTCTGATTATGCATATGCAATATGCATTGCTAAGAACTTCATTAGGACAACTTTAAAGGCGATTTCCTTAATGTTTAGTTTTTTTGGGGGTTTTTTTGCACCCTTTTTCTCCTCCTAACAAATCTTACATTAATGGAAAGATTATTTATTCAGCTTTCAGATGATCCATAAATCTTTTTTTTTTTTTTTTTTTTTTTGAAAAGACTGGTTTTGTGCTCCAGGGTCACAAACAAGAGGGTTTGTTATATACCTCGGTTTTTTACGTCACTCAGCAGGGGAGAATCTAAACATAAAATTGATTTTTTTTATTAAATAGTGGTTTACTGAACAAATCGCTCTTTCTTTCAATAATTTCAATTAGAGATAAAAATCTACATCAGCTCATACTATAAACTACAGGGGGTCCTTTAACATTTCTGGAGAGTTAAAATCAACAAAGCCCAAACTTATATTTATTTTTAAATATAAAACCCTCAACTTAAAAAAAAAAAAAGTATGAAAACATGTAAATTGCACGTAATGCAGTTAAATTAAATTACCCCCTAAAATGATAACATTTCTATAATATATGCATTATATACATGTCTATAATATATAAAATATACGCAGTGGCTGTCATAACTTTTATTTTTTATTTAAACATACATTAAATAACAAAGACATCACTAACAGATAAAGTAAAATATATAGACAATATAGTTTAATATTCGGTGAAATGCTCTTCTCTGTGGACGCTGATGCTACATGACCTTTTGAAACACGGTTGAAACACTGATTTATGTTAAGTCATGTTTATTTCGCATTAAAACTATGATCGCGTTACCGTTTGAACTGAGGCGTTTATATGCAATCTGACACTCACTACTCATCAAACAGCGTCAAAATTGCATCAATTGATTGAATTTACTGTGTTATATGATTTAATAGAAATGTGATTTAATCAAAAATGGTAGTAATCTTATGATTACATAAAATTTTTACTTTCACAACAAGATTAATTAAACTGTAATCAAATTCAGTTTGAACAATCCTTTCGTTTTGTGGCCATACAGTGCAACATGACATGAATAATATGTGTGTTGTATTCTTTTAATTATTTATTAGTATTAGCTTTAATAAATTGAATTATTGCTATTAATATTCGTACACATTACTATACTATCCCATGACGTCTTGTGTTAAACAGTAAAGTACACTTTTATGACTGAATCCCGTGATTCCGTTCCGATCGCAGAAATGCCAGGGCTCTACATTACATGGAAAAAAACTTTTGGGCGACCAGAGAGGATCACAGATGGCCAACACACCCACCAACCTGAGAGAGACCAAACCTGTGAATATAATCATAGTTTCACTCAGTTTGACACACTTTACCATTAGTGCTCAACCGATATATCGGCCGATATCTGGCTTTTTTTTTTATTTATATCGGCCGATACATTTTTCTGTTTGGGCGATGTGTTCAAAGCGGGACTTTTATTTTGACGGCATAGAGAGCAGCACACAGTGCACTCTCTCTTGTTCGTCGCCGTCGTTAACAGTTCTGTCTAATACGGATAGAATGGCTAAACAAAGGAATTAATGTATACCGAACGTATTATAACGATTGCTTTTATATTAGTAATAGAAAGGCAAACATTATAATACTTTTATAATACCCTGGCTTTATTTGAAAAATATGCTTCCCAATGCACACAAACTTCCCAGAAAACAGAGTGCCCTGTTGGTTACAGGGTTTACTTCCTTTTTACTTATATTTGTATTAAATATTTATTTATTTGTGTAAATACTGTCATCTAAAGTATAAGCATGTTTCTTTTACACATTTACTTTTTAATCAATTTAAAATTTCTTAAAATTAATAAAAATAACTTAAAAAAAATAATAATATCGGCTTTATATCGGTTAACGGTCCGCTGCTTCCAAAGATATCGGCATCGGCTGTCAGAACAAAAACATCTCGGTCGACAATCATTTACCGTGCTTCAATCCATTCTGGGATTCTATTTTTGTAATAAATTGGCTGATGCTATTAAAACAGGACTGAACGGGTGATATCCACTGACATAATCAATGAATCCTTGCATAATCAATTGCTGAATCATGCCGATCGTTTCCGAGCAGATCAGTACAGATGAGACTGAAGCTATTGATCGTGTGGATCAACACTAGATGAGAAAACCACAAGATTATTATTGTTTTCCATTAAAAGATTTATTTCACTACCATTAAGATTATTTTTATGGCATGAGGTAAAGTTGACTGAAATAAAATTAAATATAAAAACGTTTCATTTAGTAATAATAATAAAACAAAAACAAGTAAAATTCCACAACAAATAATAAACTTAAATATAATTAAAACTCAAAATATTAATAAAAAGTATAATAGCATCTAAATGAAATGAAATAACAGTTATATAAAATAAAATACACAATTATGTTCTATTTAAATCCGCACTTAGAAATTAATTTAAAAAAATGACTTTACCATTTAAATATAAAAATACCATAGTATAACAATATAAATATTTATATTAATATAAAACAAAATTCTCTCTCTCTGACCTCGACAGAATTCATGAGATTCATTTATTAAAGTCTACAAAGCACCTGGATAGAGATGTATCAATGATTTTACAGACGTCATGTAAGGTCTCGCCGATCACAGAGACCTAATAACTGCAATATTACCTTATCTTTAGAAAAATAAAACAACAATGTGTGAAATCATTATTTCCAATGCCCAAAAAAAACACAAAATCTGATCATATGTCTCATCAATGTCATTTTAATTTAATTGTGTGTTAATGCATTAGAAAACAATACATATGAATCTTCAGCTACGCAGAAAGAGCATGTTAACTCAAGAAACCGCAAGTCTTCGTCTGTAACACACATGCACTAACATGCACACATTCCAATGTGTTATAGTGAAGGTCTACAGCAGGATCTGGATCTGGATCTGGATCTGGATCGGTCTCTGTGTGTCCAGAAGATGCTCAAAGAAAGAAAGAAAGAAAGAAAGAGTCTGCAAGAGAGGAGATGATAAAAAGGATAGAGTTAAACAATAAAAACCAAATGAAGCAAGCATGCAGCATAATCAGATCTCATGTGACAGTGTAGCATACTTCAGATTTATTTATCGTTGCATTGCATGCTGTCTCACAGACTACATGAGGAAAAAAAATAATTAAAAATAATATATTACATATGTGACCCTGGAGCATAAAATCAGTCTTAAGTCTCTGGGGTATATTTGTAGCAATAGCCAAAAATACATTGTACGAGTCAAAATTATAGTTTTTTCTTTTATGCCAAAAATCATTAGGATATTAAGTAAAGATCATGTTACATGAAGATATTTAGTAAGTTTCCTACCATAAATATATCAAAACTTAATGTTTGATTAGTAATATGCATTGCTAAGAATTCATTAGAACAACTTTAAAGATGATTTTCTCAATATTTAGATTTTTTTGCTCCCTCAGATTCCAGATTTTCAAATATTGTCCCCCTAAAAACCATACATCAATGAAAAGATAGTTTATTCAGCTTTCAGATGATGTATAAGACTCAATTTCGAGTAATAGACAGGTTTTGTGCTCCAGGGTCACACATTTTTAACAGTTTCTGCATGTTTTATGATGGTCAATTTAACTCGTAATTCAAAGAGAAAACTAGATTTCATTTCACATTGAAAGCTATTTGACTTTTTAAATTCTGACTTCATATGTTAACTTTGCATCTCCGGTAAATGTATCTTGATTTAAGGATGTTTGGATATTTGTTACTGTTACTGTTAAAGCACACACACACACACACACACACACATTGATCCACACCTATTCATGTTGATGGGAATGTAAACTAATCAAAGAAAAGTTCATGAAAACAAAAAGCTAGCTGACAATATCTGTTTGCTTTCAACAAACCACGTATAATGACAGATATGTTATCATGCTTTTCAACAGCTCAATCCTTCAAGTCTATTGTGCAACAGTGTAAATGACCAAAATCAGGTTATAACACAACTGTTGTGCATTCAAACCTAGTGAACTGCCTACCTAGTGTGCAAGTAGTGAGCTGTCAGCATAGTGTGGATGACTAACAAGGCAGTAAACAAGTAAACAAGTGGTCTGTCTAGATAGATGCAGTAGAATTGTGGTTTAACAGCATCATTCTCGGGTTGACAGTTATTAAACTCGACCTGCTGCGAGAACTAACAGCTGTGCATTGATTAAAGCGCTCCTGTGTGGTTTATTAGATGTTAAACACTAATGTCAGTCATTAGATGTTGTTTATGTTTGTTGTCGTTGTTGCAGGGCTCTCAAGTCTCACGCATTGGGCGTGAGACTCACGCATTTCAACCCGTTCACACGCTCACACGCCACACCTTGTATTTCTCACGCAGAGACATTACGAGGACAACGCCCACCAAGTTGCGGCGCTATTTTTTTAAACAGTGAAACAGGTAACGTAGAGGAATCAAGTGAGTTCCCCGAAGGCCCTGACACGCACCTGCTAATCGAATAAAAAAAATATAGCTACCGATCAGCCAATCAGAAAATAGCATTGCTGTATCCGGGTAAGATTTTTACAGGCTCGTGTGCAACACAGATCCAGACGCTCGCTGAAGTAGGTAACGTTACGGTTACAGACTTGTCAAGACAATGACACAGATTTTCACTATATGTTTTTTTTTATCAATATATTAATTTAACATTTTTTAAAAACAGTCTAAGATATGTTGAGGTCTGATGGTTATTATGACCCCGACACGCACGCAATTTTGGCCATTATACGTGGTCGGCCGTAGCTTTTGTGCCTATTATTAGCCCACTATTATTTTTTTATTGCCAAAGTTACTCGTTGAAAAGGATGCGGGGCTACTCTGACAGTTTTATATAAGAGACTTCTATAATAGGCCTATCCATAATACTTGTATGGCAGTATCCATAATAGTTTAAAAAAAAAAAAAAAATTTCTTTCCTTTTATTTTTACTGCACCTCATCCTGGTCCCCATTTTCAAAACGTTTTGCCTAGGCTATTTCATTATATTTTATCCAATGTATAATATTGATTATTGCATTCGTCTATTTCAAAGATGTCAGGGAAGAGGCAAAGGAGCAATCTTTCATGCTTTGTTCTAAAAGATCTGGGCCCGTATTCATAAAGAATCTTAATGCAAAAAGTAGTTCCTAGTGACAAAATTCTAAGAAAATTCTTAGAAATGTGGGCGTTTACTTTTAAAATTAAAGAAAAAAATCCTAGTAAAGAAAAAAGTAATTCAGAAAGCATCTTATCCCTTAAAAGAGGTCTTAAGGTAAAATTTGTTATGAGCACAGACGAGGACTTTTAAGAGGCTTAAGAGTTTCTTTAGCAGAGGAGAAAATGGCAGAAAGATGAAGAGGCAGAAGAAATGTGTTGCAGACAATGGATGACAATGAGTTAATAAGACGGTATAGATTATATAATCATTTAATATAATATAATTTAATATATAAATTAAAGTAATCACTACATTACAATATTTGGCAACTGGGAACATGCAACAATGCAATAGTGATGATTTGGGTCTGTCACAACCTTCTGTAAGCAGAGTGATCACACAAACAATTACAGCACTTTCAGAACATCTTATTGTGTCGCAGTTCATTTCGTTTCCACTGGACATTCCCACCTTGCAAGCTCAAAAAACTGCATTTATGAATATAGCAGGCTTAGGTGCGCACAAGCAGGGGGAATGAACCGTTAATAGTTTGTCCCATGTCTGCTTCTTGTCCCTTGCTGTGTCTGAATTTTCCTTTAAGAATGGCCTTGTGTTCATCCATTAACTGGGCTAACAGTAAACACTGTTCCTCTGTCCAGTTGGGCTTTCTCGCTCTTCTTGGCTTTGATTCCATGTTTGATACATTAAAACCAACACTCAAACCGCCACTTAAATAGGACAGCAATCACTGTAACTGGAAAGAGTGGAACAATTTTTATCATTCTAAGCCAATCAAATACCTTATAGGAAATTAAAAGCATGGTAAATAAAAAAAATAGAATTCATATACACACATATAATGTGTGTGTGTGTGTGTGTGTGTGTGTGTGTGTGTGTGTGTGTGTGAGAGAGAGAGAGAGAGAACGGTCAAATAGGAAAAATTACGCATGTAAATTCAAAGTGAGAATTAGAATAGACCCTATACTTAAAATCACTCTTTTTTTTCCTTCTTGGACAACCAGCCAATCAGAGTCTTCAAAAGATTGTGTCATACATAGCAACCGGTTCAACCCCGCCTCCTCACTAAGATAAACGTTTTTGTCTTTTCCTTACTCAGAGTTGCTCTCAGATCGGTCCCGAATCGCTTTTAAGCTAAGACTCCTACGTAAAAGTTTTTAAGCTAAATTAAGAGTTTTCTGAGAGGATTCTTAGAATCTTTATGAATGCGGGCCCAGCTCCCTAAAAAGGTGGCTAGGTCAGAGGAGGAGGCTGTGGAGAATACAGTAGGGGAGGGAGTTAGGGTGCCAGAAGAGGATGGGTGCATGGAAGAGACTGTGGAGGACCATAGAGGAAACAGTGGAGAACCCACTGGAAACAGGGAAAAAGAGAGGGTTATGTAGAGCAGCCACCTGTAGGTGTTCCTTTAAGAAGGAGTGGTCAACCCGATCACCATTCATCACAATGGGAACCACCAGCTCTTTTTACTGGTGCTTAGTCTGCAGACAAGATAACTCCTGTGTCCATCAAGGTGTGAGGGACATAAGCAGGGAGGCTTTCTAAAATAGCTGCATTAGTGTTAGTGCTTGCTCATTCAAATACCTATGCTGAGAGGGTTTTCTCCAGGGTGGGATTAAACAAGACCTAAACCAGGAACAGTTTAGCACTTGATGGAACTGTGAAAAATGGCTGGCCTGGAACCACAGTGATTCAAATGGGAGCCACCAACCCCTGGCCTCAAAACCAGCTACCAACACCTACTATAAACAGCACTGACCATTTTTTCTCTCTCTCTCTCTCACACACACACACAAATAAATGCTGAATTAAATAAATATTATTTTATTTGTAAAAATATGTGTCATTTATGAGATCAGACACCCGTCCCCATCAAACCCCTGCCGCCATCGCGACCGCGGGCAAAATCTCACTCTGAACTCAGTTCAAAACTTGAGAGCCCTGTTGTTGTTAAAGAAAAACACGTAAATAAAGAGTATGCAAGCGTCGGTCAATCACCTGCTTCAGGCAGTTAGATGCAGGAGACGCGCGCTGTTGTGGTAAAATCGGGGTAAAAGCAGAAAAGAGACGGTGAAGGGAATGTAAACAGTAACCATACAGTAACCTGTCTACGCCGCCATGACGCTCCCTCTCAGCTGCGATGCTGTCATGACGTAAGCACGCACGAGCGCGTCACGCGACGACGGTTTGTTTTGGCTTTAGCGGAGTTTGGGAGATCTTTTTTTGTTTGTTTGTTTGTTTGTTGGTGTTTATTCGTAGCTGTTCTCAGTTTGTTTTAATTAATTATGTAGAATTTATCGATTGTTGGTAATTATTTTATATATTTGTTTAAATTGTTTGTAACCCCCTGGCAATGTTCGTTTTCTAATGTTGTTCGCGTATTAATTGTAAAAATAAAAATAATAATACAATTAATAAACAATAATAAAATTACATTTAATAAAAAAAAAGTTTGGATAGAAACAGAATTGTAAATTTAAATTATACAATTTTTAATTAAGAATTTTTAGTAGTATAGTGATTATTAACCATTAGTATATATTTTTTTGTTTTTTTTAATAGATTTAAATTAAATGCAGTGTTCTTTTAAACAACTTTCAGAATTTTAAAATATTTTTTGTAAGATTTATAATAATTTCTAATAATTCTTATATTATTATAATAATTGGGCTGATATTTCCATTCCCTTAAGTGTACATTTATGTAAACATTTTGTTTTGTTTTTAGGTCTTGAGTTAAATCACTTTCAGCATATTGTAGATTATTTTAATAAAAAACTTCACCATCAGTAGCCAAAAGAGACTCACATTTATTAGCAAACTTTCATTGTTAACCATTTAGTCTCCAAACCAAACTGAATTTAAATGAGCGTACACAAGTAGATATCAAACATATATACAACCAGCAATTATTCATCAGTCATACAAAAAAAAATAAAAAATAAAAATCTGGCCAAACAGTGTTTACTTTTTCACTGAATCGTAAATGAATCATGCTTAAAAAAAAAAAAAAAAAAAAGACAGACTGAAAGGGTGTAGTGTTCAGATTTAGAGTTCCTGAGATCTGTCTGTGTTGATCTCACAGCTCTTTCTCTCTCTTCACACTGGTGAAGACGTGATCTGTGTCCTCCTCCATCTGTCCGTCACTGGGCTCCGGTTTGATTCGGACTGAACTGGCTGAAACCGGACCAGAACCGACCGGATTCTGAAATGTTCTGGTTTGTACCGGTTCTGAAACGCCATCTCGTCTGCTTCTGGACCTGTTCACAGAGAGAATTACATTTATTCTTTTGTGTGAGTTTAAAGAGCTTATATAACATCCATTTGATATCTTTACTTGCTCAAGTACATACAATATACATTATTTGCCTTGAACTTCATTTATTTTGTTTTTGCACCAAAAACAGGGTTTTGTTTTAGTTTATCTAGATCTAAGATCCCCAAACATTATTATGAGCTAAAACCCTTGAATCACGTTCTTGGTTAATTATAATTTTTAGTGTTTTATATTGATTGTTTATTTTATAATTATTTTTTATTATGTTTAATTTCTCAGTATATTAATTTAATATATTTTTCTATATTTTATATAAAATATTTAATTGCATATATTTTTTAGATTTTATATATGTGTGTGTGTTTGTGTGTGTGTGTGAGAGAGAGAGAGAGAGAGAGAGAGACAAATGTGAAATATTTATACATTAAATATATAATTTCAAATAATATGGTGCATGCATCTTATATATATATATATATATATATATATATATATATATATATATATATATATATATATATATAAACAATTTTTATTACTTGTCTATATGAATGTTTTATATTTTATTAGATTTTATATTGTTTGTATATACATACTGTACCATACATACACACCTTATAGATTATATAGGCAATAAAAATATTGATTATTTAAAATCATAATAATTATCTTAAAATATTAGAATATTATTGTTTTAACCAATTATAAAAAATCATGAAATTAAATTAATTAGTAATTGTACTGTCATGTAAAAAAGGAATATTTGATAGTAATAGGTTTAATAATTATTTTGTCTGCACTGCATGTTGCAAAAACATTTATATTTGTGGTATAAATCCTTAACTTTTATTATGTCTAACGTATTCTGGTGAAATACTGTAAACATCCATCGACAGAAATGTTGAAAACTGTGCACATTGCTTCCCAAAATGCACTTTTATTTCACATTAATTTATTTTAATTTATTTTAATTTAATTCTTATCTTTCCCTCATCTCGTGGTCATTGATACGGACCTGTAGTTGTAGAACCAGTTGCTGACGGTGCTGGAGTGGAGGCCTAGCTGTGCTGCGAGTCTCTCGATGGTGTGTGGAGACGGATACGGCTCTGTCTGATACACCGCTATCAGTGCTTCTCTCTCCTGAGCGCTAAAGATGACACGCGGCCTCTTCACCACCTCACACCGTCCCCAATGATCACAAACCCAGCGTCCTCTGGCGTCTAACGTCCTGTGTGACTCACAGTCTGATCCCATCAGAGCACTTTGAGACGAGCTGCGAAAGAACAGACGACGTTTAAAGAAACAGTGCACCAAAGATGTGTAGGAGATATCCTTACCCTCAAGTCACCCGAGTGTGCTTCTTCATCAGGTTTGGAGAAATGTAGCATTGCATTAGTCTCTCATCAATGGATGCTCTTCAGTGAATGGGTGCCGTCAGAATGATAGTCTGATAAAAACATCACAATAATCCACAGTCCATTAGTGAACATCTGGAGAAGACAAAAGATGAAAAAAATCCAGTGTTAAGAAGTTTTATAGAGTCTATAATCCATAATAACGCTTCCTCCAGTGAAAAAGTGTTCTGGTCTGAATCAGGAGAGAAATCTGCACAGATCAAGCAGTGTTTAAACACATGTGAGAGATCTTTCACCGGAGGAAGTGTTATTATGGATTATAGACTCTCTAAAATCTTCTTAACGCTGGATTTGTTCCTTATTTCGTCTTCTCCAGATGTTCACTGATGGACTGTGGATTTTTGTGATGTTTTTATCAGACTCTCATTCTGACGGCACCCATTCACATCCATTGGCGAGGAAGTGGTGCAATGCTACATTTCTCCAAATCTGTTGAAGACACAAACTCCTGATGGACTGAGGACGAGTAAATCAAACACACATTGACCTCTCTGGTCCATCTTCTTCATAGCGTTGAGCTTCTGGATGTTTTGAGGGTCTTGGAGCCACAGATGCATCCGAATGAAGTTCTCCTTCCCCTTCAGACTGAGTTTAGTCCAGGGTTTGGGGTGCGACAGCAGTTCAGACACAGAGCTTTGTGTTAGACCCAAAACCTCTTCGCCGAACACGCGCTGACCTGCCAGAACAACAGCAATCAAGAGCGGCACTATTAAACACAAATACACTTAAACATTCAGATTATACGTCAAATGGTACATTTCATGCCCATTGATGGGGATTATATTTTTTTCTAACAATTTTCTTCAAAAATATAATATTAGAAATATAATTTCATAGTTAATAATTTACCAAAAGGAACTTTCTTAGTAAACTTTAATCTCATTGTTTACCATTTAGTCTCCAAAAGATTATTATTCAGTCATACTGAATTAAAAGAAATACTTTGGCGGATCAGGATTTACTTTTACGTTCTTTAAATGAATTGATAAATGTAATTTTATTTTTTTATGTAAATGTAAAATTTTTGGTACATTACAAGTAGAATTAAGATTTATATTATATTTTTTTCTGACTGTTTTCTTTAGATAGATTATATCCATTAAGTGAAAGTATTTTAATATTTTAAAGAGCAAGTCATGTAGGTTTTTGGAAAAAAATATCTCTTTTGCAGTTTATAACGTAGCTATCCTTAAATTAAAAAAAAAGTGCATGATTAATAAAGATATTTGAAAAGATATGATTTGAAAGAAAACAGTGCATCCTTGTGGAGCGGTGGACACAGAAGAGCGTACTCTAATATTTAATGGATATTCTGAGAAAACAAATAAGATGCATTTAAACATAATATTAGGACACTTTAAAATACCATATGACCTACTCTTTAAATTAGCCTTTATTTTTATAGTAATTTTGTTTGTTTATTTTATAAAAAAATATATTGTAATATTTATTTAGCTTTAATTTATTAGCTTTATATCTATATAGCTCTAATTTATTTATATGTCTATTTAAATTTTACTTAAATTTATTTATTTCAGTAAAATAATTTTATTTCAAGTCGTGATTTAAAAAATAAAAAATAAATAATGACTTGGAAAAAAAAGATGAAATAATATAAAATCTAAAAAAAGTTGCCTTGCAACACAATTAAGTTGAACTAAAACTGAGATAAATAAATAAAATATACAGACATAAAAAAAAAAGCTAACTTACTAGAACTTTAAAATTAAAATCAAAATGCAAACTTAAAAAAAAAAAAAATCGAATATTTATACTTGATTGGAGGTTTATTTTAAATGACTGAAAATACTGATTTTTAAAACTAGTATTTTTAGATAACAATAACAACACTGCTTCTGGTCTCTAGATACGGTTTAGGTTCCTGCTTTTATCTGTGGGATTTTTTCACTTGTGTTCTGCTCCAGCAGATGAAAACGATGCATTAGATCGGTTATGATCCGAGGAATCATTGATGTCTGATCTCAGGTCCTCATTTGCTTTATATGCATGAACACAAACCGATGTTGTTGACTGTGAGAGCTTCTTTGACCCTCTGCGTGATGCTGAAGGTGTCCAGATCCAGAGACTGAAGCTCACAGCTGCTGCTGATGGGACAGGAGCGAGGTCTCTGACGCGGCTCCGTCTTCACCTTTGACCCGTTAAAGACCTGAGTTCTCTGATCCGGATCCACAGGAAGTGTCTGGGACGAGCGGCTCACGGAGGACGGAGAAACGGAGGGGTCAGTATCTTCATCCAGTTCACATTTGACCTTCTGGATGATGCTTTGGACAAAATCAGCCGGGGACTGAACGCTGGGCTCCAGTGTCCCATCATCCTCTTCTTCTTCTTCTTCTTCTTCTTCCTGGAGCGCTGCTTCACTCGAGTCGTTCGTCGTATGCATCTCGTGTTTGGCCTGCTGCAGGATGTTCCTGATCACGTCGTCTGATGCCTGAGATCTGCTGCCTTCATCATCATCATCATCATCATCATCATCATCCAGCACTGAAACAAAGACACTCAAGCTGTGAGAATCCCTACAAACACATGCCATGAAACACTAGGACTGTCAATACATGAATGGATGGAAATCCGCTTTAAAACTCTCTGTTAAATGTTGTTAAAGTGAGATGTGAGTCTGCACTGACTCTCTCGACGACTCTGATCCAGAATGTTCCTGATCACGTCGTCTGAGCTCACGTCTGCAGCACCAACCCACGGGACGAAGACGCCTTCACAGACAAGAACAAACTAGATGACAAGACTACATTTGTATTTTTTTATTTGGTAAGTAAAATGTGTATATATATGTATATATGTGTGAATAATAATAATACTATATAATAGTTTATTCATTATATCAAAAATACCCCCATCTGTTTCATTACTTTAATACAACAAACTATTTTGGTACAAGAAAGCAAGCAAGAAAGAAAACATATTTTCCAAATAACTAAACTAACTGTCTTGAAAATGAGGAATTTACCTGAGAAATATAACTACAGGAGATATTGACTCTAAGATATTATCTGTTTTCAAAGAAACTGTTTAAAAGAAGTACATTTTCTAAGTTCTATCCATGAATATCAATATTGCATCACAATTCCATTTATCCATTTCTTCATCTATCCATCATTCCTTCCTTCCTTCTTTTCTTCCATCCATCCATCCATCCACCCATCCATCCATTAATCCTTCCATTCATCCATCTAACATCTTTCCTTCCTTTCATCCATCCATCATCCATCCATCCTTCCATTTATCCATCTAACCATCTTTCCATCATTCCATTTGTCATTCATCCATCCATCCATCCACCTTTCCATCGACTCTTCCTTCCTTCCATCCATCCATCCATCATCCATCCACCTTTCCATAGACTCTTCCTTCCTTTCATCCATCCATCCTCCCATTCATCTTTCCTTCCATCCATCCATCCATCCATCCATCCTCCCATTCATCTTTCCTTCCATCCATCCATCCTCCCATTCATCTTTCCTTCCATGCATTCATCCTTCCATCCTTCCATTTACCTTTCCATCCATCCTTCCATTCATCCATCTAACATCTTCCCTTCCCTCCATCCATCCATCATCCATCCATCCTTCCATTCATCCATCTAACATCTTTCCATCATTCCATTTATCCTACCATCCATCCATCCATCCATCCATCCACTTTTCCATCCACCCTTCCTTCCTTCCTTCCATCCATCCATCCTTCCAATCATCTTTCCTTCCATCCATCCATCATCCATCAATCCTTCCATTTACCTTTCCATCCATCCTTTCATTCATCCACCTAACCATTTTCCTTCCATCCATCCATCCATGTTTCCATTCATCCATCTAACCATTTTTCCTTCCATCCATCCTTCCAATCATCTTTCCTTCCTTCCTTCCATCCATCCATCCACCCTTCCATTCATCCTTCCAACCATTTTTCCTTCCATCCATCCTTCCAATCATCTTTCCTTCCTTCCTTCCATCCATCCTTCCATTCATCCTTCCAACCATTTTTCCTTCCATCCATCATTCCAATCATCTTTCCTTCCATCCATCCATCCATCCATCCTTCCATTCATCCATCTAACCATTTTTCCTTCCATGCATACTTCCAATCATCTTTCCTTTTATCCATCCATCCATTCATCCATCCAACCATCTTTCCTTCCATCCATCCATCCATCCTTCCAATCATCTTTCCTTCCATCCATCCATCCTTCCATTCATCCATCTAACCATTTTCCCTTCCATCCATCCTTCCAATCATCTTTCCTTCCATCCATCCATCCATCCATCCTTCAATTCATCCATCTAACCATTTTTCCTTCCATCCATCCTTCCAATCATCTTTCCTTCCTTCCTTCCTTCCTTCCATCCATCCATCCATCCATCCTTCCATTCATCCTTCCAACCATTTTTCCTTCCATCCATCCTTCCAAACATCTTTCCTTCCATCCATCCATCCATCCATCCTTCCATTCATCCATCTAACCATTTTTCCTTCCATGCATACTTCCAATCATCTTTCCTTTTATCCATCCATCCATTCATCCATCCAACCATCTTTCCTTCCATCCATCCATCCATCCATCCTTCCATTCATCCATCTAACCATTTTTCCTTCCATCCATCCTTCCAATCATCTTTCCTTCCATCCATCCATCCTTCCATTCATCCATCTAACCATTTTTCCTTCCATCCATCCTTCCAATCATCTTTCCTTCCATCCATCCATCCATTCTTCCATTCATCCATCTAACCATTTTTCCTTCCATCCATCCTTCCAATCATCTTTCCATCCATCCATCCATCCATCCTTCCATTCATCAATCTAACCATTTTTCCTTCCATCCATCCTTCCAATCATCTTTCCTTCCATCCATCCATCCATCCATCCTTCCATTCATCAATCTAACCATTTTTCCTTCCATCCATCCTTCCAATCATCTTTCCATCCATCCATCCATCCATCCATCCATCCATCCATCCTTCCATTCATCCATATAACCATTTTTCCTTCCATCCATACTTCCAATCATCTTTCCTTTCATCCATCCATCATCCATCCATCCTTCCATTTACCTTTCCATCCATCCATCCATCCTTCCATTCCTCATTTCTTCCATCCATCCATCCATCCATCCTCTCACCTCTCAGTCTCTCCTGGATGTGGCTGAGTGTCCGGATGCTGTGCTGGTCTGACAGGAAGTGCTTCATTCTCAGGAAGGGTTCTCTTCCTCTGTTGGTCAGTTTGCTCCAGGGTTTGGGTCGGGCCAGTATATCACTGACGGTTCCCTGAGAGAGACCGAGCACATAGTGACCGAACACCCGCTGACCGATGTTCAGCCGCTGAAGAGCCTCTCTGACCTGCTGAGCTAATCCAGCCGTGTCAAGCTCATCTCCATCCTCAGACTCCACATCTCCACAGGGGTCTGTCTCTTCTTTAACGAAGCTCTGGAGGCTTGGAGATGAGGGTGATGAAGAAGAGGACGACTCATTCAGTGCTTCTTCTTTCCCAATGGAGTGATGAAACTTTGTTGTTTCCGTCTGGATCACAAGATCTGATCAATGAGCAAAGGTATCAACAGATCAGACATACAGCAACATAACAGCATTGCTAATACACATCATTTAGCGTGCTTTTGTAAAATAAAGAAATAGATTTTCATTCTGTTTTCTCTTTCAATGTGGATTAGACTGTATTATGTGGATTTTGTGTGTTTTTAAGGCCGGATTAGACTGTATATTGTGACACTTACACCAGGCTTTCTCAAAACTCGGGTTTGTGAGTTCATGAAAATAAAAATGTAATGAAATAAGCACATAATTTTAAAATGAATTAAGAAAAAAAAAACACTGTAAAATCAGATTTTTTAAAATAAATTAAAATGTGAATACATAATTTAAAATAAATTATAAAGCTAAACTGTCTTATTTTAAATAGACTAGAAAAAATAATAATGCAATAAATCATCAATAAAACACACACTTAAAAATCTTAAATATATTATTTGAAATAAATTGGACGTACTTACTAACTTGGTTTTTTTCTCCCAAAATGTAAAACTATAATGCGTTTTAAAATAAAATATAAAAAAATCAAAATAAGATAAGTAAAAGGGTGAAATGTTTTATTATTATTATAAATTTTATTATTATTAAATAACATTCTTACCAAAAATACATTGTAATTAAACACAAAAACACTTATTAAAAACGCTATATATTTTATAAAATTTGTATACATTTTTAAATCAGAACAAATCAAAACAAAAACACCTAGCAGAAATCTGAAAAGTGCTGTATTTTGAATAAATTAGAAGAAATAATTTTTATATAAAAACAAGATTAAAGACTAAAAATCTAATTGAATTAGAATAAATTATAAAAAAATAAACACTTACCAAAAAGCTGAATTATTTTATTTGAAATAAATTCAAATTAATTAGAATAATTCAAACATTTAATCTACAAAAAAAAATAAAAAAAAATCTGATATTTTATTTGAAAAATTAAAATTAGAATACATTTTAAAATAAATACAATTAAAATAATACTTACCAAAAATAAATGGAATAATTTAGAATGAAAAAAAAAAAAAAAAATCGGCACAAATTTTTTTACAATTGAAATTAGAATAAATAATGTATTATTTGAATGAAGCACTCACCGTTATCAGCAGAAACGCTCCTGAGAGACACCTGAGAGAGAATCAAACACCAGTCAAATAACTATTGTAAGTGAATGACAATAATTTTTCATCAGTAGGTGGCGCTGCCAACAAACGCCTTAGTTCAGCTGACTGAATTCAGAATGGCATGCTTGCATACTATTAATATTTCTGCAATATAAATACAGTAAATAAGAAGAAAAGTGAGTGAAAATCATGTTTCTCTTACCGACACGACATCAGTAGTTTGCATCTGTGCTCGAAGAGTCCTGAAAGTCACAATAAAGAGACGTTTGTAATGTTATATCACTGTATATTACACGAGGAGAGAATATATTTATGTAATACCTGAGCTCAGCTTTGATCTTGTCATAGTCCTGCTGGGATTGTAGCTTTGTCTGGAGTCTCTAAGGAACGGACGAGATGTCAGTGTGAGTAAACGAGTCAACTGTTCCTTTAATAATCAATACCTCTGTATATTTCTACCTCTATATGCTGTGCTTTATTGGCCAGTTGCTGTTGCAGCAGAGCGACGTGATTGGCTGCTCGCTTCTGGACTTCCTGCAGCAGACTCTGAAGTCGTCGCACTTCCTGTTTCAGACGCTGAACGTCACGATGTGTCATCACAACCATCGTTTCCACATCAGCAGAGCTACAAATCAGTTCAAAGAACAAAAAAAAAAAAAACCTTTTCAATCTTGATTTAATGCATTATTATTTAGTAGTATATTTATATTCATATTTATTTCATTCATATTCAGTAGTATACTTTTACATTTATATTTATTTTCATGTTATAGTATATTTAGTACATTTGATATTTAGCAATATATTCAGTGTTTACATTTTATATGTATATTTAATTGTGTGTTTAGCAAATTAGTATTATATTTTGCAATACATTTGCTATTTATATTTAGTAGTATATTTTGTACACTTTATAATTTGCAAATCATTTAGTTTATTTACATTCATATTTACATTTTATATATATTTAGCACATTTATATTTAGTAATAAGCTTGGTATATTTATGTTATAATATATTTATTACATTTACAGTCATTTATTTAATTTATATTCAGTAGTATACATTTGCATTTATATTTATTGATATGTAATTTTATTTTTACATTTGATATTTAGCAATATATTCAGTAGTATATTTAGTGTATAATTGTATATCCTATATTTAGCAAATAATTTAGTTTATTTGCATTCAAAATTATTTACATTTCATTTATGTATATTTAGCACATTTATAATTATATTTAGTATTATACATAAGAATTTACTTTTATTTTCAGTAATTATTTAGTATATTTACATTTAAATGTCTTTATTTCATTTATATTCAGTAGTACGTTTTGTTAATTTCTGTTTATGTACAAGTAATAGTATATTTTGTACATTTTATATCTACATTTATATTTAGTAAATTTATATTTAGTGATATATTTAGTTAATTTATATTTTATAGAATATTTTGCAAATAATTTAGTTCATTTACATTAGTATTTACATTTATGTATATTTAGCACATTTATATTTAGTAATATGCATAGTATATTTAGATATATTAAGTAATAGCAATATATTAAGTGCATTTACAGAAATATTTACTTATATATTTAGTAAATTTATGTTTCTATTTAGTATGTTTACATTTCTAGGTATTAATTCTCACGTTTGAGCAAGACTAAAGTCGTTATGATAAAAGTCTTACGGTGGTGATGCTGCAGGAAACACACACAGATCCTGTAAAGATGAAGAAAGCAGATAGAAAGATGATAAACCTCCACTGAACAAGCAGAAAAACCTGGTTTACTACGGGGTAAAGCTGTGAGCAGCACGTTTCCCGATACGAATACTGTACATGTTATTCATCACACACCCGTGCAGTGACTCTGTAATCAAAGAGACAGACATAAACAGTGTGAGAGAAACTGAAGCAGCTCTTACCATCAGTTGTGCTCTTGATCTTAATGTATTTCCACGCAGCGCTGAGCTTCAGCAAACTAACATCAGACCAGAGACGAGGAGAAGAGAAGAGAGGAGGGACAACACAGCCGCATTCATCCAGACAATCAATCCCTGCAAACAAAGAGCTCCATCAATCCATCAATAGATCTATAGACAGCAGCTGATGGGGAGGAGTCACGATCAATCAATCAATCAATCCATCAATCAATCAATCAATCAGTCGAGAGGAGACATGCATTCAGCTGCACGCGTGTGCAAACGCTCACTATTTCAGTTTCACCTCTCAATGACCTTTTGTGAGACACATTAATGTATAAATGCACAATTACTGCCAGTGTCGTTATAGTAAACTAAAACCATGTAAAAAAAGACATTACTCAGTAATAACTGATTCAGAATATGAATCTTTTATCTACTACGTCTATAGTTTAACATGTCAGTAATACTAAAACAACTGCATATGTTTATAAAACTGCGTGTGCAATTATTATATATATTAGCATAGTAGCATAACATTATGATTTTTGCCACAGGTATATCATATTAATATTCATGCTCTGTATAGTATGCACTGAGGTCATGTGATAAGGTCATGTGATGATTTAAAAAAAATAGTATGCAACAACAAACATTTACAAAAATCTGATTGATACATTCTGTTGTTTGTTGCTAGCGTTTGATGTTGCACACTGTCACTTGTATTATTATATAGTGTGTAGTGTTCAGTATTCCATTTAAAACATAATTCATATTTTATATTACATTTTTCATATCCAATAGTCAGTTTATGATCCCATGCAAAATTCATGATGAAATCTGAAGCCCAGCTGAAACGGCTGTTGTAATGAGGATGAGGAGGGTTACAGATGACATATTGACTGTCACTATTGGTTTATTGATCCTGATGATTGATCTGAAGCTCACAGGACACAGTATTGATTTGAAGCACAGCCGGAGGAATATTAAGAAAGACCCAGAACCCAAACCTTTATATAACTATATTCACGGGAAATAAAATAAAATGTGTGTGTGTGTGTGTGTGTGTGTGTGTGTGTGTGTGTGTGTGTGTGTGTGTGTGTGTGTGTGTGGGCACTTGGATGGTATTACACCCCGTGTCTAGGGAACGAAAGGGACATATAGAGTTTGGGGCGTAATAGATGAGTATGGGACACTCACTTTCTTTTTTCACTTTTCTTTCTTTTCTTATTTGTTGTATTTTTATGTATTTGCTGGTACCATTTTTTATGTATTTGTTGTTCAATCATCAATAAAAAACTAATAAACTAATAAAACTTTTTTTTTATTGCAATCTTTAGAACAATGAAGGGCAAAAACAGAACTTTCATAAAAAATAAATATAATAATAAACAAGGACAATTAAAAATATATATAAAATAGGAAAAGCAGTAAGAAAATCACATGAAAGTAGCTAGAAGGACAAATAGTTACAAATTAATCAAACAACAGATATAAGGCTTTAAAATAATTTTTGTCACTTTGCCATTCTTTATTTATTTATTTATTTATTTATTTATTTTTTAGCTGTAGCCTATACATATAGTGATTTATTCTATTTTCAAATTTTTTTTTATTTTTTATATATATATATATATATATATATATATATAATAAAAATTTAATAACATTTTAGAAACATTCTCAGTAATATTGCCAACGAAAATAAAGCACGGAGAACTGTTCTGGATGTTTCCTGAACTAATCCACATTTTTAAGAGTGACTGAATTTTATTTTGGTGAATTCTATGCATCTCAGGAATATTATCGGCTTGGAAATGCAACTATTGGTTTGGACAGATTCAATCAGTCCAACTGGTAAATCACATTTTTAAGTGAAAGTAAAACATCACATTATTTATAGTCACTGAATATGTAACCACATGTCTGATGCTTTAGATTTTATTTGCATGTCTCAAAAAAAGTTCATTCGTTGTTTTAAGATGAATGACAAAAAACTGAGATATTTTTCATAAACAGCTGTCAGAAGTTAATAGCTAAAGCAATATTAATTGACTGATTAAAGGTAAATATACATACATACACTGTATGTTTCTCAGGGCTGTGGTCAAAAGCGCTGTTATATACTCTCTTCCTGTATACGAAAAACTGACGAAGCTTGGCTTTGGGATTTCTGAGATCAACAGGTTTCTTCTCAGATTTAACAAAATAGCCCTTATTCTTGAAGGGAATGATAAACCCAGGTAAGAAACATAAAACATGTCTGAGACGTTTATATTTGTTTACTATGTAAATATGAAACTATTAAGACTTTTTATGTTTTGCTCATTTCTGTCACAGACGTTGGGACACTCACAGCACTATTGAGAGCTTTCCTGTTTTAATTTTGTTTTCACTTGCTTTTATCGCTGATAAGGAGATCAAGAATAGCAAGGAAATCCAACTGTTACTGCCTTTGCGGTAAAACCATTAAGTATAAAACCTTAATGACAATCAGTTTGAACCAGTTCAGTAACAATAAGTTGTATTTATTTTGATAAATTAATCTAGAAGGCGAATATTATGCATTTATACTCTTCATAACTATTGTTTGTTTGCTACAGAGTAATCAGGAGAGTATTTCTAGAGTTCTGGAACCCTATTCTCACAGCAAGAAATGAGACTGAAAGCCAGCTAATAGAGAGGTAAGAAATGCCCTTTTATCCTCTTTAGTTTTTATATATATATCCAGTTCCTGTCTGGAAATCTTGTAAACTGTCTGTTAAACGGATAACAATCACATAATAATTCAGAAATTGTTTATTTTACAGCAAATGGATTCATTTGAGTAACATCACTAATAACGAGTTATTGAAAAGTAACGTATTTTCTCGAAAGCAGCTTGAAGACGCGCCAAAGTAAGAGGAAAGATCTGTTTATTTGTAAATAGAAATATGCAAAGACATGTATGTTCCTCAAATTCCCATCCCTGTTTTATATATGTGACTTATCTCTCTTTTCGGCTTTTGAATCCTAAAGGAACTTTGTTGAAGCCATTCGCCGGATCCTGGAGAAACTGAAGCAGTATACCGATCTCATAGATGGCTTCGATGAAAGGATCCATCCATCATTTTTGTATGATTATTATTTTGATTTCATGCATTTGAACAGAAGCCGTATTGATTGTCACTTTGTGTAATTAGAAGATAAATATGAGTTGA
Source organism: Carassius auratus (assembly GCF_003368295.1). Lineage (NCBI taxonomy): Eukaryota > Metazoa > Chordata > Actinopteri > Cypriniformes > Cyprinidae > Carassius > Carassius auratus. The sequence continues at coordinate 3,013,820 of NC_039247.1, read as the reverse complement.
TATTGCAAGTTTTTATTTTGAAGTACAATTGACAAGATTATTTATTTCCTCAGAGCCTTCAAGAAGTTGATCCATGACATGGATAAATCTTTTCATGTTATCTGGGACTTGCTGTTGGAGTAAACGCTCTATATTTGAAGACAATAAACAGGATTATACCAGAAATGCATGAACAGTAACATGCTGTTATTGTGTTCCTGTCTCTGAAAGAATACTAGGTTCATTGCATTAGTAAATATGTGCCACTGTAATGCTTTGTTTTCACCAAATCATGATTTGTTGCATTTTTTTTTAAATTTGTTTCACACATTCTTGTTCTCCAGCATCTTAACACATTAAATAAAAAAAAACAGCTTAAAATCTTGATATCAATAACATCTAGATCTATTTTCAGGTGTTAACACTTAAGTGCAAAGTAAATAAATATTTGTTTGTGCAATGTGTGAGAGCATGAAATTTAATTAATGGAAGATGAAAACAACTAACAGATTTCATTTCTGATGGGTTTAATACAAACAGGGATAAAAAGTACCTCATGCCACGGTTAAATATACTGTAGATAATTATTATGAAAAAACAGATTATTGTTCAAATACTGTACATTATTGTAGATCCTCTATGCCCCGCCTCTCTCTCAAACCTGTTGTTTTCTACAAAGCCCCTCCTCCTGACAAGAGCAGTCTGCTCTGATTGGTCAACTGATCCAGTGCACTGTGATTGGCCGATCACCGCAAGCACTCTACGGAAATCTAACGCCCCTTTCCATAATCATGAGCTTCATCTTTTGAAATAAATGTAAAGATAGTTAATAATGTCCTTTACAAAATAAATGACATGCCTTGCTTTTAAGATGATTCTTTCATGAAGCTGCTGTTTTCAAAAAAAAACAAAAAAAACCTGTTGAGTAAAATGTCAAAACGACGGATTTCCATCAGTTCATAATAGGGCTGTCAACGAATATTCTAAATTTGAACATGTATTCGAATAGTAAAAAAAAATTAAAAAAAAATAAATAAAAAAAAATTCGAAGGTGAACATTAATATTATAATTAAAAAAAATGTGGGGAAAAAACGTCCGCGGTAGTAGAGGCGTGGTTGTGTGCAAAATCCCAGCCATGTTCGTCAGTAAGGGAGCAGGTCAGAATTTAATTTATATTTACTAGGGATGGGACGGTTCACTGAAAAATCCGAACCAAATCGGTTCACCACACTCTTCTATAATGACAAAAAAGAACCCTTTTGGCACAAAGATTCTTTAGGCTATTATTCATTCATATATTACATTATTCTGCAACATTTTGTATTTGTAATTAAATTATTGTTTGTAGTAACTTAATATCACATTTTAATCATGATGATTTTTGGAGAAAAACGTTGTGTGATATTGATTAACTTAATTGATTAATTAATTTTCTAACCCCCATATCTTGAATTTTGTGATCATTCACATGCATTCATAAATGTATTTGAATACACAGAATAATGCAGTGAAAGAACGCACTCAAAATGTTCACTAGTATGACTTAATCATGTAACTTTACATTAGCCTAGATGCGTGCAGTTTTTAGGCACGATTTGTTTAGTTTTTGAATATACTTAATACTGTTAAAAGGCACATCAGTAAAACAAAAAATACAAGTTCACATATCACACCTAAACACGCTTGGAAAACGTAATTAGAACTAGCTACTAAATTAGTTAAAAATGCCTATCCATATACAGCTATGATTCGCGATCCCCAAACTGACTCAAATGATTCGCGAACCCGCTTTGAACTCCCGAACTGACTCAAATGATTCGCGAACCCACTACAAACTCTACGAACTCCCAAACTGATCCAAATGATTCGCAATCTCGCTCCGAACTCCCAAACTGACTCAAATGATTCGCGATCCCACTCCGAGCTCCCAAACTGACTAAAATGATTCGCAATCCCGCTTTGAACTCCCGATCTGACTAAATGATTCGCGAACACGCTTTGAACTCCCAGACTGACTCAAATGATTCACAATCCTGCTTTGAACTCCCGATCTGACTAAATGATTCGCGAACACGCTTTGAACTCCCAAACTGACTCAAATGATTCGCGATCCCACTCCGAGCTCCCAAACTGACTAAAATGATTTGCAATCCCGCTTTGAACTCCCGATCTGACTAAATGATTCGCGAACACGCTTTGAACTCCCGATCTGACTAAATGATTCGTGAACCCACTTTGAACTCCAGATCTGACTCGAATGATTTGCGAACCCGCTACGAACTCCCGAACTGATTCAAATGATTTGCGATCCCCAAACTGACTCAAATGATTCAAATGAGTCAGTTTGGGAGCTTGGAGCGGGATCGCGAATCATTTGAGTCAGTTTGGGAGTTCGGAGCGGGATTGCGAATCATTTGGTTCGTGACCCCGCTACAAACTCCCGATCTGACTAAATGATTCGCGAACATGCTTTGAACTCCCAGACTGACTCAAATGATTCGCGAACCCACTTTGAACTCCCGATCTGACTCGAATGATTCGCGAACCCGCTACGAACTCCTGAGCTGATTCAAATGATTCGCGATCCCCAAACTGACTCAAATTATTCGCGAACCCTCTACAAACTCCAAAACTGATCCAAATGATTCGCAATCCCGCTCCGAACTCCCAAACTGACTCAAATGGTTCGTGATCCCGCTACGAACTCTAGATCTGACTAAATGATTCACGAACACGCTTTGAACTCCCAGACTGACAAGAACGCACTCAAAATGCACACGTTCACTAGTATGACTTCATCATGTAACTTTACATTAGCCTAGATGCGTGCACTTTTTAGGCACGATTTTAGTTATTGAATATACTTGATACTGTTAAAAGGCACATCATTAAAAAAAAATGAGTTCACATATCGCACCTAAACACGCTTGGAAAACGTAATTAGAACTAGCTACTAAATTAGTTAAAATAAATCCATATACAGCTATGATCAGCTGTTACTTCATATTGGCTGTAGAATACATCTTTATAGAAATCTCTGTCACTATCCAATAAGGATATATATATCTATATATATATCTATCTATATATATATCTATCTATCTATATCTATATCTATATCTATTTATATATATATATATATATATATATATATATATATATATATATATATATATATATATATATAAATCTGCACACTGTTATGCACCCTTTATTCAAAAAGTTCAAAATAGCAACATTTCGGTCAAAGACCTTCGTCAGGCAAACACACACACAAGCAAAGGTAATAGTTCAATAAGTATTCAAACAGTTTCAATAGACACCTGTTAACAATCAAAAAAATAAATGGAACAGCTATAGTATATCGCATTAAAACAACATCTCAAAATATTGTAAATAATATTTTATAGGTTATTGAAAGTGCTTATTTGATATTGCAGAGAAACTCATTGTGCAGAGTGAGAGAGAGAGGGGGACTCAGGGAAAGATGATAGAGACAGTGAATGCCTTGATACTTCTTGATACTTCATTTGATTATTTTGCCGTTCACAGTCTAAAGATTTTGATTAATTTTTTAATTCTGGTGGACACATGAATTGGGTGGTGACTGCAGTTAGGTAAAATTGTTGACCCGCGAGATAAAAGTTGTATGGAAGCTATTTAAGATACCATTTGACCACTAGCAACATGACGTCACATCTCAAAAATGTGCACCCAAATGAGCATGGCATAATGTGTGGAACTCCAGCTAAACAGTCACATCTTGACACCTAACGTTACTTTGCATCGCCCGCCGCAAGCTCTTTGTCTGCAACACGACAAAGAGGCCATAATGGATAAAATAATATCGTTCATTAATTGTAAGGACATGAGACCGATCAGTATCGCGGATGGGGCACGCTTCGGGGAGTTCTGTCAAGCAATGGATCCGAGGTTTGATTATTTATCGTTTCATGTCAAGGAAAAGTTCCATGTTTTTTTTTTCATTATCAAACAACTTAATTTCACACACCCAATTGAAAAAGCTTTGAATTTTATTTTTAAATTCAAATGTAAATATGCTAAAGTTAATATGATTTTAGATGCATTGAACAGGAGGCTGCAGTATTTGGGTTTTGGATGAGCTGCTCCTTTAAGAGCTGAAGAGCGCAGCTGCGATTGTGTTTGTGTTTGTGTAAATCTCCTGTGAATCTGATATTCTCGTCTGATCCCTACTGAGGCCTGATATCTGTATTTATAGAGACACTCTTTAACATACTGGATTCACTGCATTCTGTCAGTGTGACTGGGACGTGTGTGATATTGTGAGTCTGTGTAATACAACAGTATGATCTCAACAGCGTCTCACACGCTTCTGCTCAGATTCATACACATCAGTGTCTCAGACAGTGCTGCTGTTCCTCTCTGTCTTCATCTCCAGGCATTTACCATCATGGACCAGAACTGAGATGGATTCATTGACAAGAATGACCTGAGGGACACGTTTGCAGCTCTAGGTTAGTTTGACAAAAAATTAAATCATAAGAAAAAAAGGCCAAATGTTCATTTATAGATTCTTCACTGGGTCAAAACCTCATATTGAGATTAAAATGTTTTTTTTTTTTTTTTAATTACTTAATTTTATATTTTACCTACTTTATTTTAATTAATGTGTGTGTGTGTGTGTTATTTTATTTTTATTTATTTTTTAAATAGATTTACAAATGAATAAATTACAGGAAATATATACATATATATATATATATATATATATATATATATATATATATATATATATATATATATATATATATATATATATATATATATATATACACATATATATACACATTCATTTAAAATATGTATAGGTAAAAACTAAAATTTAAAAACACGTTTATTATATTTTTATTTTATATCTTACCCATTTTATTTTAATTATATTAACAATTATTAATAATTAAATAACCACACACACACACACACACACACACACACACACACATATATATATATATATATATATATATATATATATATATATATATATATATTTACATAGTATTATTTTATCTACTTTACAATTTTTTTAACAGTTTCATTTAAATAGTAAAATTACAAGAAACAACATTTAAATTTATAAATAAATATATAAATACACACACACACACACACACACACACACACACACACACACACACACACACACACACATATATATATATATATATATATATATATATATATATATATATATATATATATATATATATATATATATATATATATATGGGTAAAACAATTTTATAATATACTTATTTTATTTTATATTTTATCTATTTTATTTTAATTATATGAATAATTATATATATAGCATTATTTTATTTTTTTTCTATCAATTTTACAAATTGTTAAATTACAAGAAATAACAGTTTTGATATATATACAATATATATTATTTTATATTTTTTTTAAATGAAAATGTTACAATTATGTATTGATATTATATTGAAAAATTAGAGGAAACATCAAACAGAAATGGGACTCATTCATTTTTTAAAATCCTTTGGTTAGTTTCGATGGTAACTAGTGCATTACTACATGCGTTTCCCATCATGCCCCACTTCTGTCTGTAACAGGCCGGCTCAATGTGAAGCAGGAGGAGATTGATGAGATGCTGAAGGAGGCCCCGGGGCCGATCAACTTCACCGTCTTCCTCACAATGTTTGGAGAGAAACTCAAAGGCAGGTTTTCTGCAGATCTTGATCTTGAGAGAGTTTGACTGAGGCGCTGATGAGGGTTTGTTTGACCACAGGAGCCGATCCGGAGGAAACCATCCTCAACGCCTTCAAAGTGTTCGATCCCGAGGGGAAGGAATAGTGAGATCTGTTTTAGCTCAGAAACACAAACACTTGGTCTTTATTGTTTTGTCTTTTGAGTAATATGCACTGATGAATCTGTCCTCAAAACACATTCGAGTCCATTTCGACCCAGGAGAAAAAAAAGTGTGTTTTTTTTTTTTTTTACAAGGGAACAAAACTATGCAAATTCTTTTGCAATAGGACCCTCAAAATTCACATAATTTATTTAGTTTTATTTTGTAATTTAGTTTTTATGATAATGTTTTGTATTCGGGTCATTTTTGACCCAGGTGTGTATTTAGCAACATTAGGTGTCAAAAATACTTAAAGTAAAATAGTTTCAAATAATACTTTTTTAGAACAACCCATAATCATGTTCTTATCAGATTTATTTAAGCATCATTTATAAACGATTACAGTTTTATCTTTAGAATTTTGAATACATTTTTAGTTTATATTAATATTATTGTTAATATATTTATATTAATGTTTAGTTTTTGTGTGCTGATGCCCTATTTATTCTATTTAATAATCATTTTTATAATATTCATCTGTAGAAAAAAATATTTTTTATAATATTTATTCTATGTTTAAATTATATATATAAGTTAATATAAGTTATTATCTGGTTTTATTTCAGTTTTAGTTATTTTAGTACTTCAATTAAAAACTAAATGAAAATGAGATGATTCAAATAAAATAAGTAAAATTTATAATTTTCTTTTAACTTTTTTTCAGAGTTATACTTATGTCGTGTTGGTGTTATTTTTGAGAATGAAATAAATTAAATGAGAAGTAAATATGTAGGTTTAATGAATTTAATTATATGTTTTAGACTTAATACTGGTAAATTTCAGATTAAATGTCTCAGAAATGTCATATATAGATAAATAAATGTGTATATAATTATTAATATATAAGTGCTATATATATATATATATATATATATATATATAATTTTAGAAATATAATTTTAGAAATTTGTAAAATATATAATATAATATAATATAATTTTTGTTTGCTGTTGTTCATGTGTATTTTGAAGATAAAATAATTTTTCAGTTTTTTAATTAATCAAAAAAGGGGTAAATGCAATAATATCATATATATGTAAATATCGAAATGTAACAATATCATTCCAATTTTTAATGCATTATGACTGTTGACATTTCTGAAGGAAGTGAACTTGTGATTAGTGTCTCTCCAGTGTGACTGAGATGTTGACCACACAAGCCGAACGCTTCTCTGCTGAGGAGGTGAGGCTCGTCTCACATGTGATCTGATGCTCGATGGACACAGTCTCAGCACCACTGACCGCTGTGTTGTTTCAGATGGTGCAGATGTTCACCGCATTCCCACCACATGCTACGGGAAACCTGGACTACCGCAATCTGGTCCACATCATCAGACACGGAGAGGAGAAGGACCAGGAGTAGATCACACGCTCCTCAGCCAATCACAGCGCTCCCTGCGTGTCTGTACCCGCCCACTTATTTACAACTGACAGGCTTGCTGTTGCTGAAACGAGAATGTTCAGATTTTGTTAATGTATGATGATGTTGTGTGGATTTTTGCACCTGCTACCCGTCAAAGTGTACTTTTAAAATACATTTATATGAAAAACTGATTTGAGTGCAAATTATTTTCTTTAGAGACAAGGAATGCAATGCAATCCAGTGATGTTCAAGAGACGAACAAATAAACAATGCAAGAACGTGTGCATATGAGGGATGTAGAAAGTATGTTAATATGGAACAAGAAAGAGCCATAGTTACAGAGGTTTAATTTCTGTCATAACATCAGTGAATATTATGATTCAGTAAGGCACTGAAGTTTTCTGTCTCAAGGTGACTCTCAGGACAGGTGGCAGTACTTTTGTTTTCTTCTGGGATAAAGTCGAGAGCCTGTGCTGTTATTTCTGTATGCAGCTTGTAATCTAATACAGTTTTACTGCAGCGGCCAGAGACATTGAGCATAGAAACCTCCGGATGTCTGAAGTCTCACTATGGCAAGCTGTTTTTACATTCAATCCCTAAAATCTATTTTCAATCCCTAAAATCTATATTGCTACTAGTACATGCACTTACTTTTATATATATTACATTAGGTACTAGTACTTGGCCTATTTGTTGGCTAATAGTGCTTATTTTTTAGGTATTAGTAGCTATTTTAGTACTTTTTCATTAGATACTAACTCTTAGTAGATACTGGTACTCATTCATTAGATACTACAAATAGACACTAGTACTCATTTATTACATAATAGCACTTTGATTTGTTTTACTAGCACTCATTAAGCAGGCACTATTTATTAATTATTTATTCCTTATGCTAGTACTTATTAAATAGACCCTAGTACATATTCATTTGATGCTAGTACTTATTTCTGTAGTGACTAGTAAGTATTCTGTTGTTACTAGTAACACATTGTAACTAGTAATTTATATACATATTATACACTAGTAATTATTCATTAGGTACTAGTTTTTATTATTAGTATTATTTTTAGATACCAATATCTATTTTTCTTAATCGTTAGATACTATTACTATATTATTATTATTATTATTATATACTTGTACCCATTAAATAGTATTTATTTATTACATACTAGTATTTATTCTTTAGATACTTGTACCTATAAATGATATACTATAATTAATTATTTAGATATTAGTACTTATTTATTAGCTACTAGCACTAGATACAAGTACATTTATTAGCTACTAGTATTTATTCCAGATGTTTCTAGTAAGACTTGTAGAAATAAATAATAATTAGTATCTGATGAATAAGTACCAGCATCTTTTAAACTTTACTAGTATCTAATGGATAAGCACTGGTATAATTAGTAATGAATCAATATATATATATATATATATATATATATATATATATATATATATATATATATATATATATCAGTACTTAATTTAATAGATACTAGTAGATATATTATTTTAAAAGTACTAGTAGGATGAAAATAGATACTAGTATGTTTTTAAGGAATTGATGTTAAAACAGCTTGCCATACTATGTCTGACGGGATGCTGATCGTCTCGTAGCATCGCTGCTCGGGTCATGACTGCCAAAGATGAAGAGATTGTATTAGTTGTATTAAACAGACACTTAAATATGTAACTCAAGAACTCTTGACTGTGTCTTACGTGCTCCTCTTCCAGTCATTGTGTCAGCGCTGTAGTGTTAATCCAGGGTCTGGATGGGCTGGTATTGTTGGCCAGCAGAGGATTATGGGTCAGGAGCTCTTGTTTCTAGGTCTATTTTAAAGCTTCTGAAGCTCTAGGACGCTTGTATGAAAGAGGACGAAATGAAGATACGTCTGATGACCGATTTTCATCACACACTGCTGCTTTTGTGGAGTTTTTCTGCTGAAACGGTGTATTTGCAAAATGTACACTGTTAAAAATGTATTGGAACTAATGGCAACTAATTGCCGTGAATTTACAGCAAGTAATATACAGGCAATATACAGTTTTTTTTAATACAATATAGTACTGTATTTATACAGCAGTCCTACTGTGATTATAGTAGCATTATTACAGTAAAATGCTGTAATTTATTTTAATTTACTGTATATTTACTGCAACTCAGTTGCCAGGAATTACATACAGACAATTACATACATTAAACTTTTTACCGTCATTATGTTGTCCACCACAGGCTATTAATTTTTGTAAATGTTTCAAATTTTTATATTTACTGTGTTTGTTTTAAGTTTAGTTGGTTTTTGTATGTTGATGTGTGTTATTTTCATTTTTAGTTATTTATTTATAACGATTTTTTTTTCATATGCCTATAGCATTTTTATTTAATTTCTGTTTTATTTTGAATTATTTTAGGACTACAAGTTGAGATCATGAAAATGATCAAAATAAAATATTTTTTTTTATTATAATAAAAAAAAATCATTATATCTTTTATAAATAAAATATACTTTAAATATATTTTATAAATAAAATATTTTTTACATATATTTTATTTTATTTCACTGAACATTTATTTAATTTAAAGTAGTGAAATACATATATTTTTTAGTGTTTTAGTTTTCAGTTAACAATAATAACCCTGATTCTCATCCTCACAGGATATGGACTATTTACAGAAACACTTTTATATTATTCATTTATTTTTGACAGGTATCTGATTTTATATTGCACTATATTTAACAAATTAACTTTTGTTTTTGTACCATGATGGAAGAGTAATGAATTTCCCAGAATGCTCTAATTTAGTCACAATATTATAATCAATGTAATCCAACCTGGATTTCAGTATATATTTTTGAGTTCTTATCAATTAATATTCATACTCTTGAACAGAAAGGGACTGAATTAGAAGTAAAGTCACTGCACAAACACTAGAGGACACCACAGTTCTGTTTCTACCAATACTGCTCTGAATAGGCTATCCACAAATCTAATTTATATATGAAGTTGACAATGATTTTTTGTTTGTTGTGATATTTTTTGGGACGTGGTTTATTCAGACACACCCTGTCAATATTCTTCACCTTATGTGAGCATGATGCTGACGAAACATCTTAAGAAATCATCATTTCCTGGTGATGTAATACTGTATGATGCTGAACATCTATCACTAGTCCTGTGTTTCCTCAGTCACATAAACTTTCTTCATTACAGTAAAAATACTAGGATTTTTAAATAAAATTAAATGCATGATGCTAAAATACTTTTACAAACGAAATAAGTAGCCAATTTCCTTTTTACATTAAAGTATTGAGAACCAAGGGAGAATGTGGTTAGTTGTAATTAAAATAATATTGACATTTAAAAATAATATTTTTTTATAAATATTTCATATAAAAAAATATAAATAGCTAAAAAAAAGTATCCAGTTAAAATTCAGCGTCACGGAATATTGTGAAATCCAGCTCCCTCCCATTTCCTCCGGACTATTTTTCCTCATTTGTGCAGCTGTGGTGTATTCATCCGCGCGCCGGTCAGTATATAAACGGCTGTAACTGAATGCGTGTATCCTTCCGCTGAGCCGGTGTGCCTCTGCCGCAGCACGCACATCTGACGGCCCACTCAAAACCACGCGTTAAATCTTCTCTTTAGAGTTTTCTGTGACAAATCTCTTCCTTTCTAACCGAAATCGTTTTATCTGTCGTATTTTGTGTGTGTTTTGAGCGGAGCTGTTTGTGTTTTATTCGGCTAGTCATGGCTGACATCGACAAACTCAACATAGACAGCATCATTCAGCGCCTGCTCGAGGGTGAGTCGATCAAATATTGTTATAAAAAGACAGATCATTTAAAAAGTGTTCTTATTGTAGCATATCGATATGTCTATTACTGATTTATCCGCTATCAGCGTCGTATTTCGAGCTGTTGAGCTGAGCTAATACGTTTAGCTTAGCGTTAGCCGCTTAACGTAACGTTACTGACATCAACGTCTATGTTTCAAATACATTAAAATAACGTTAGATTTCCTCTCGAGACACGTTCAGAAGCGCGCCAAAGATGTCAAACAATGCAGTCTACATAGACAGCTCGCTTGGTTTTGAGACACAGCCGAGCTCCTCGCGCGGGTTTTGTGGTTAAAATATAAAAATACACTATATAATGCTGAAAATGTATGTTATACACTTATATAAGGCTCCCACATTCATTAAAAACCTGGAAATGACAAAACTGTACTGGCCTGAGTTAGTAAAAATAAAATAAAATATATTTAATTGCTTTTTGAGACTAAATATTCAAAAACATTAATTTTATTTTCTGTTCTGACTCTTATTATACAAGTGCATGTTTCATAATGTTATTGCTTTATTGTATTGCATTATCATAAAGCAGTAAAAGTCGTTACTGCAATAAATGCCTTGCTACCATGCAAAAAAAAGTTTTATTGTATACAGTATTATACTGTAATAGCAATCCTTCATGATAACGAAAGTTTTTACGTAACTCACTTCTGGGTTCGGTTATGTGCAGTATTTTTGTAGCTTTACATTGCATTAGTTTTTAACATTGTAGAGATGCATCATCTTTAGGAACGTAAACATGGATGTTCAGAACTCAGATGCATTAAAGAACAGAACGTACACACCTTGAATCATTTTCACACATGCATTGCTTTTAAGAAAGACTTTTTTTGCTTTGTGTCCGAGCCGGTCGTGTGTTTTCATGCGGGCTACTCTATAAAGCTAACTGTGTTTCTCAGAAGCCTCTCCCTGTTTTTTCCACCTCGTCAGAGTTTAGATGTAGCCAGTTGCACCACCTGCATGTTTATTGCTTTACAGCCTAGAAACGCGGCCGGGGTGTGAGGACTGCACCTATATCTGCCCGCCGTCGCCCGTTATTAGTACGGCTGTTCCCTTGGCAGTCTGCTCCTGTTACATAACCACACCCACTTTAATGCCGCCCGATGTGTTGCCAAAACCTGCTTCCTGGTTCAAGGGTGGAGGATATCAGTCCAGGAGAGCGGGTCCTTCTCAGATTCATGAATTGAAGAGTTTAGGATATGCTCAAAGGAATAGGTCTAGTTCACTTAAAATGACAATTTATGGAAAAGGGAACCCTCAGGTCATCAGAAATGTAGATGAGTTTATTTTATTTTTCACTTGAAATTTAGCTCCGCAGTAGATGCTCTGCAGTGAATGGGTGCCGTCAGAATGATAGCTGATAAAAACATCACAACACTCCAGTCCATCAGTGAACATCTGGAGAAGACAAAACCTGAAACACATCCAGCATTAAGATGATTTTAACTCAAACACATAGAGTCTATAATCCAGAATAACACTTCCTCCAGTGAAAAAGTGTTCTGGTCTAAATCAGGAGAGAAATCTGCACTGATCAAACACAGCCAAAAACAACTCTCAAAAAATATGTGCCTGGATTTTGATGTGAGAGACAACAGCAGATGCACTTTTTCAATGGAGGAAGTGTTATTATGGATTACATATTCGTATATAGCTTGTTGGTGCATAAGCAATGAGCATTTGTTGTATTTTTTTTATATTTTGCTAAGGACTCAAGTTGGAAGTGAAACTCTTGAGTACTTCAAGTACCTTCATGAAGCTCTGAAAGGTTTCATTGCACAAGCTCAACTTTAAAGACGCTTTCCACACTATTCAGCTGTTGTGTAGTGTTGTTCATACAGTATGTGAGCTCACGAGGGTGTAGTTTGGTATGTGTGTCTCGTCACAGGGAGTTTCAGCTGGTGCATTACATGGCAGTGACTTCACCCGCATAACTCAGACGAGTTCGTCCAAGCAGTTGAACTCCAGCATGCGTCATCTTCTGGCTTCATTCACTGTAAAGCTCCAACCTCGATAGCCGTGCACCACGTTCTGTGTGTTGCAATCACTCAGAAGTTTTTGGGTGGATCTCCCGCCGTTGTCAGCTGTGTTGTCGGTGTAGTGTAGACAAGTTTTGAGGAGCACTGACTCACAGTCACCGTCTGAAACCTCGTGATGTGGCCGATCTGTGCTCCAATGTTGCGGCTTTCAAGCTTTTTAAGGAGCAATTTGTTACATAAGTAGCAGATTATATAATTTAGCATTTACGAGCAGAGTTTTGAGTGTCACGAAAACAATGAGGATGTGAATTAAGGTGACGGCAGTCTTAAGACCGAAACAAAGAAAACACTATTTTACATCTGCATCCAAAACATAGTGACGTCTATCAGTATTTAAAGGGCCGGTACACTCAAATGCTGACTGTTTTCGTTATTTGCATGAATGATTCCTTTAAGAAAGGTTCAGCTAATGGTGATGAAGTGACTTGACATCATCTCGTTGAATAGCCCTTTGCTCATTGTTGTGGAGTGTTTCGGACAGTCCTCTCTCTCTCTCTCTCTCTCTCTCTCTCTCTCTCTCTCTCTCTCTCTCTCTCTCTCTCTCTCTCTCTCTCTCTCTCTCTCTCTCTCTCTCTCTCTCTCTTTCTCTCTCTCTCTCTCTCTGTTAGAGTTTGTTGACATGGAATGAGATTATGAAGACAGCCAGTGGAAACTCATTTGCTGTAAATGACTAATATATTCCACTTTTTTAATACTATTATACTGTTTTTTTTTAATATATATAATTCATATATACACACAGCATATTTTTTTTTGAATCTAGTTGTTGCTTAAATTGTTCAAAATATTAAATAATAGATTTAAATAAAATATAATGCATTTAATATTTTAGTGTTATTGTTTTTAGTTTTTTATTCATATTAAATAATATTCAGTATTATATATGTATATATCAGAGTATTTTGTTATTTTATTTATTTTAAGTGTGTATTAATATTTTTCATAATCATTACGTAAATCAATATATTTTTAATTCTTTTTTTGTTGATTTTAAAATTAATATTCAGATTAAATGTATAATATTTGTCTATGTATTTCATGTCATTTAATGTACAAAGGGTTTTATTTTTGTTTTTATTTTAAAGAGATTTTTTTTATAATTTTAAATGTTTTGCTTTAATTTTTATTGAACCCCAGTTTGGGAAACGCTACTGTAAATGTAAATCCCCACAGTCTTACATCCTGGTAATTATGTTGTTTTTTTATATCACAGAAGCTCTATATTGCAACATATTACTGCTGTTTTAGTTGGTACTTCAGTGGGAAAATACTTAAATATTAACCGTTTCAAGCGTGTGTATTTGGATCATCCAGTTAAATCCTGTGTTTGGTACGTTGTGTCCTCCATAACTTTCCGTTATCAGCAAAACAAGCTTCGGTCCAGAGCTGCAGAGCTGTGTGCCAGTTGCTCAAAACACGGGGTAAAAATAGAAAAGCTGGGCAGTAACAGGCCGTCGTGGAGCACAGGCCAGCCTTTATTCCCTGGAGTTCCAGCGCAATAAAAACGAGATCGATGTGAAAACTGCCAACATTGTGAGCAGGCAGAAGTTGTTAGTGGGGAGAAATGGGACTGCGGGGTGATCCGTGTGCTTTCCACATTAGGGATGAATCCTGTAGGTCACTTTGATCCTCTGTAAGTAGGGCATGTCTGCAGACAGGAAGACGAACCTAACCTACTTCCCTTCCCTGTGCTGACGGATCACAGAAAGGCCATATTTATCTGCATAATGCCACGGTTCTCTCCTGTTTGTCCTAAATAACTACAGGTTAAATTGCTCTGGTTTCGCAACTCTGGACGCACACTTGCGAGAAACGATTGCTCAACTAACCAGATAATTACATGAACTATGACGTCTGATGGGGATTGAAGTGTTGGCTTGGATTGATAAATTGTCCACATCTTTGTTTTATCTTCCAGCTGTAGGCAGAACTTTGGACCAGGATTATGATTAAAAACTATTATTATTATATTAGTTTTATTATATTATTATTATATTATATTATATACTCATGCCTTAATTTGATTACCTAAAAAAAGTATATATTTTTGTTTATTGTTTTAAAACCTAAATCCAAAAAAAGAGGAACAATGTCTGAAAAAACAACAACATCAAAGAATTTCATAAGGTCCTGTTATTGTAAACAGTTTAACTAAATTGTTAAATATTTATGAATTCAGTTGATTAGACACACATTTTGAATATTACAATTTAAATAAACCATTAAAAAGGAATTAAGAAACACAAAACACAGACTTTGAGCACACAAAATATATATATATATATATATATATATATATATATATAATATAAGAACCTTTAACGTATTTCAGTTAGTTATCAAGACATCATTTCACATTATTATTATTATTATTTTAAGCTTAAGTGCTGAAATATACGTTATACACCGGATAGTTCTGGTCCTTGATTCTGATTGGCTGAGCTGCGTTCGAAGCTGTTGTAAATTACTCTACAAACACACACCTTTGTTTATTTTTGTGTGTTGCTTGGCAACCACTCTGTTACAACAACAACTGTTTCTGAGGAGCTACATAGTTTGGTGATTAATACCATTACACGATTTGCTCTGTTTTTGTGAAACCTTACATGTATGGAATAACAGTTTTATAAAAGCAGTAAGCCCCGTGAAGCCGTGGTTTACAATTAATTTATAAAAGACAAGGGGTTTTTATAACCGTGCCTAACAACGCCTCTTAGCTGTTATAAATCCACTGTAAACCACAGCTTCACGGGGCTTACTGCTTTAATAAATCACAAAATTGATATATAACAAAATGAATAAATAAAATTGCAACAATTAAAATGTAAAAATATATAATAGGAATTATAATAGTACATCAGTGATACTATAATAAACATCAAGTGTCTTGAAAACAATCACTGCGCTCTTATGTTTTTCCCATGGGACTGGTCAAAGAGTCGACGCATTGCTTTGGTTAACTGTGTGTGTGTTTGTGTGTGTGTGTGTTTGCAGTGAGAGGCTCGAAGCCTGGCAAGAACGTGCAGCTGCAGGAGAACGAGATCCGGGGATTGTGTCTGAAATCCCGCGAGATCTTCCTCAGCCAGCCCATCCTCCTGGAGCTGGAGGCACCGCTGAAGGTCTGCGGTGAGTAACACAACCCTGCTGCTAAGCTTCAGCTTTAGCCGGTCGTTTTGTTGAAATAGTCAGCTCTCCTCTCCTCAGGTGATATCCACGGACAGTACTACGACCTGCTCAGGCTCTTCGAGTACGGAGGATACCCACCGGAGAGCAACTACCTGTTCCTGGGAGACTATGTGGACCGAGGGAAGCAGTCTCTGGAGACCATCTGTCTCCTGCTGGCCTACAAGATCAAATACCCCGAGAACTTCTTCCTGTTGAGGGGAAACCACGAGTGTGCGTCCATCAACCGCATCTACGGCTTCTACGACGAGTGTGAGTGTCCAGACACTGTGCTGCGGTTTCAGTGATGCCGAAGATGCGCTATAATAATAAAAATAAATTTCTTTTTAATAAAAAAAAAAACAAACTAACAAAAAAAAAACCGTGTTTCAAAAGAAGATATTTTGAAAAATGTTGGTTTCCGAACAGGTCACCAATGACTTTCATAGGATTTTAAATTTTTTTTCCTACTATGGAAGTCAGTGGTGACCTGTTTGGAAACCAACATTCTTCAGAGTATTTTCTTTGGTGTTCGACAGAAGAAAGAAACAGGTTTGTAACAAGTGGAAGTTGTCAATGTTTTATGCCATTATTTGATAACCACCATTTTTTTTTTTATGAATTAATTTGTTACATTTATAAAAACCACAAAAACTGAAAGCGCGGATTTTCTGAAAAAATAAAAATAAATTGTAAACATTAATAAATAATTAAATTGTTAACATGTTATTAATTCAATTTATTAGACATGCTTTTGTGATTATTACTATTTAATTATGCCATTAAAATGGAATATAGGCTCATTATAACGGAATACACAGAATTTGAGGAAAATAAAAGATTTCATAGGGTCTTAAAAATAATAAATTGTTTATGTATCATCTGAAAGCTGTATAAATCATCTCTCCATTGATGTTTGTTCGGAGGACAATATTTGTCTGAGATACAACTATTTTGAAAATCAGAATCTGAGGGAGCAAAAAAATCTAAATATTGAGAAAATCATCTTTAAAGTTGTTCAAATGAAGCTCTTAGCAATGCATATTACTAATCAAACATTACGTTTTGATATTTATGGTTTGAAATTTACAAAATATCTTCATGGAACATAATCTTTACCTAATATCCTAATGTTTTTTTGGCATAAAAGAAAAATGTATTATTTTGACCCATACAATGTATTTTTGGCTATTGCTACAAACATACCCCAGAGATTTAAGACACATCTATTATTTTATTTAGTTTATCTTTGTTCTAAAATAACTAAAAGTAGAGATGGATAAACTAAAACATTTAAAAATTACAAAAAAATCAACAAATTACTAAAACTTTTGTCTTTTTTTTTTTTTTTTTTTATAAATTGAAAAACATGATTTTGTGTTAAGGTGTGTGCTGAAATCCCTAATCCTGCTAAAACACTGGACCATCGTGGGAATATAATCTGTAAATGCATGTCCAGATTTGACTGTGTTTAGCCGTGTCTTAAACTCTTTTATAAGAGCAAGACGTGCACTGTAAACAGCACTCGTTCAGTGCAGAATTAATTATTGAGCATCGTGGAGAGTGAAAGGAACCAGAGTGTATTTTTAGCAGAGTGTGTTCCTCTAGAGCTCTTCTTCTTTTTAATGTGAACTAGTGTTAAATAATGAATCCTGCAGGTGATCTCAAACTCATGCTTGTGTGTTTAGGCAGGAGACGCTACAACATCAAGCTCTGGAAGACGTTCACAGACTGCTTCAACTGTCTGCCCATCGCTGCCATCGTGGATGAGAAGATCTTCTGCTGCCACGGAGGTGTGTGTGTGTGTGTGTGTGTGTAGATAACCAGAGAGACTTTCACCTGCTGAACAAGCGCTGGCTCTTCTGCTGCGTGGAATGTCATGAGTCTGAGTTTTTATGGTATCCATTAACGCTCACACTTTTTACAAGGGCATCTATACAAAATATTGTACACAAGTCTGAGTCACATCACCGGTGTTTGGTCACGAGTCCAAGTTTAATTTCAAATCCATTTGTTAGTCTCTTTCTGTACGCAGGTTAGTTTTATAAACACTGTTGCTGGACATTGTTCATACATTATATAAATAAATATATACATGCATACATTATACAATTATATAAAATACATTAAAAAATGTAATAGAAAAAAAAAAAAAAAAAAAAAAAAAAAAAATATATATATATATATATATATATATATATATATATATATATATATATGTATATATGTATATGTGTATATATAGGTATAGGTATATATATAGGTATAAAAAGTTAAAATATATTTTAAAATATATATTTTCAATTAAATATACACTACTGTTCAAAAGTTTAGTTTGGTAAATTTTTATAAAATCTTTTTGAAATAAGTCTCTTATGCTCACCAAGGCTGCATTTATTTGTTAAAAAATACAGTAAAAATTGTGAAATATTACATAATTTAAAAAATGCTGTTTTCTATGTAAAGGTAACTTAAAGTGTAATGTATTTCTGTGAATCTCCGCTGTATTTTCAGCACCATTCCTCCAGTCTTCAGTGTCACACAATCTTCAGAAATCATGAAAATATGATGATTTACTGCTCAAACATTTGATTATCATCAATGTTGAAAAGAAACAATATTTTTGTGGAAACTGTGATGCATTTTATTTTTCAGGATTCACAGATGAACAAAGTTAAAAAGAGGAGCATTTATTTGAAACAGAAATCTTTTGCAACATTCTAAATCTCAAATGTCACTTTTGACACATTGTGTCCTTGATTAAAAATAAATAAATATGCAATTTAACTTAAAATTAATATGTAAGCGAAAAACAAACTTATGCTACTGAATTAAAAACAGTATTTAATGAACTATATTTGTTACAAAATGATACACATTATATCGTAGTGCCCCCCCCCCCCCCCAGTCATTAACACGAATGTCCTTATGAACTAATCGCTAAAGTGAATCAACCTCCTAATGCTTCAGTCCTCCGTCAGATGATCTTTCTCTTCAGATACATGACGCATGTAAAACGAGAAGCCTGAACATCTGCTGTTTAAATCATCTTACTTCATCAGTTTATGATTTGCAGTGACATCATCTGCGTCTCGTGTGATCCCTGAACGGGTGCAGCGTCTCTGGGAACCTAATCTCCAGCGCTTTCTGCTGTTCCTCAGGTTTGTCTCCTGATCTTCAGTCCATGGAGCAGATCAGAAGGATCATGAGACCCACAGATGTCCCGGACCAGGGTCTCCTGTGTGACCTGCTGTGGTCCGACCCGGATAAGGATGTGTTGGGATGGGGCGAGAACGACCGGGGCGTGTCCTTCACCTTCGGAGCAGAAGTAGTGGCCAAGTTCCTCCACAAACACGACCTGGATCTGATCTGCAGGGCTCACCAGGTGAGGCAGTGTTTTTTTTATTGAATACATGATTTTTTTTTAAAGAGTTTTATTGCAGTTTTTGTTTGCTCACACAGTTATGATGCTGAAAATTCAGCTAAATAAATCATATTTTTAAGTATATTAAAATAGGAAACCTTGGGATCTGCCTTGACTTCTTACTGATCCCAAAGTTTGTAACAAAAATGTTTGTTCTAAATGTTGTCCTTTAGTAAATTCTTGTCTTTTTTTTTTTTTTTTTTTTGCCTGTATAATTTTTATTCATTTTATTTAATTTTTTTGTTTTCTTTATTTTAGTTTTTTATTAAATGTATAAAAATGAAAATTATGTCTTGGTAACTAGCTGAATAAAAAAAAAAAAAAGTGTTTTATTCCAGGGGATTTTTTTTTTATTAACTTATTTTTTAAAACAGCTTTGAATGTTGTAACTCTCCAGCTGTGATTCGGTGAAGTAGTGAGTTGTTTGACTGATAGCTGCAGCTCCTGAACTTCCTCTTCCTGTGTGTGTGTGTGTGTGCGCAGGTGGTGGAGGACGGATACGAGTTCTTCGCCAAGCGGCAGCTGGTGACTCTGTTCTCCGCACCGAACTACTGCGGAGAGTTTGACAACGCTGGAGCCATGATGAGCGTAGACGAGACCCTGATGTGCTCCTTCCAGGTGCGTTCAGTCCTGCTCTGATCCTCTGATCGAAATCCACTCGCATCTAAACCTTACGTGTGCAGCCAGTCCCAGATACTCCAGTTTAAAAAACTACAAAAAAAAACAGTTTAATGCATCTTAAACTGTTAAAACGAGTGAGAAAAGATGACATTAAAAAGTGCATTAAAAAGAATGTAAATCAAGGACCTCTGATAAATACTTTCCCTTTAAAAGACATGTATAAATGCTATTTAAATCCAAATCGCATTCATTTAGATTTACATAAAAAATGCATGCAATACGACCATAATCCAGTGACTACTCATGAGATGAAACGACATACATTTAGTTTATAATGCATTATGCATTCATCATAGTGTGTTATAAACGTAAGTGTTGCATGACACAAAGCTGATTCAGACTTTCACGTTATTCAGCTCGATTCATGTTTAATCTGCAGATTTTGAAGCCAGCAGAGAAGAAGAAACCCAACTCGAGTCGTCCAGTGACTCCTCCGAGGAACACAGTCCCCAAACCGGCCAAGAAGTGACCCCCGCGGCCCACTGGACTTGTATCATACGCTCTTCATGTGTCTCGGATCAGGAGTGGCTCTGAACCGTCCACCACGTCTTTATTTCGATTCTTCACGTCCTTGTTTATCGTCCCGAGCGGAGCGTTTTAATTTCACTTCATTTCCGAGGCAAACAGTCTCTAATTCCCACTTCAGGACGACGTATCTTCTGGATTTTTAAATCGACACGTTTGAGATGATTTGTGACCACTGTGAACAAACCAGTCTGTTTTTATGCACCTGTTGCTTATTTTTGGTCTGGTGAATGTGCCATGAGGTTTGATATTCAGTCCGCTTTTATCATTTTTGAGTCTTTTTTTTTAATCTTCATGATTGCGAACGGATGGATGTTGTGAAGTGTATGAACTAAAACGTCCTCTTTCTTTCTTTCGACGCGATGCCTTGTTTTCTTCATTGCGTATCATGTGAGGTTTGGGCATGTTGACTTCTGGATCTCTTGTGTTGCATGCGTTAGTGTTAGAGGAACAGGACACAAGGTTCGGCTTCTCTCAGGGCATGCCACCTTCAGCATGTCTGCAGAATAATGTAGCTCCTCATCAGGTAAATCACGTCAGGAAAACCTCTTTTCTTGCAAATTTCTACAGTATTTCAAATAGATTCTGTTTAACCCAAACTCACTGTAAATATACAGGACACGTTTTGTTCAGTCTTGGCAATAATTCAGTTTTCCACACTATAAATAATTGTTATACTTGGAGAATAAATCGAAGGGAGATGGAAACACTTTGTTTGTTTGATTGTTCATTTCAGAAATGTATTGAATTTAAAGGGAACATGAAATCAAAACTGATTTATTAATGTTATTTACTTAAGATATATATATATATATATATATATATATATATATATATATATTATTGTGTTCCCGACAATATTCAGTGTTCTTTTAGATGTTATTTTTGCATTTTGAGTTCAGAAAATAAGATCTTAAATGTTAAGACAATATTTGAGAACTTAGTTGTTCTTTAGAAAATATTACAAATATTTGAAAACTTAAGATACATTTAAGAATGTTAGGAAAATATTTGAGAACTTAATCATCTTAACTTAAGTTGTTCTTTAAATATTCAAGAACTTAAACGTTCTTAAAATATTGGAGAACTTGGGTGTACTTTGAAAAATATTTGAAAACTTGAACGATATACTTCAGATTAACAACTAATTTTTTATTTTTAAATATGAGAACATAGACGTACTTAAACTTAATAATAAAAATGTTAATACAATTTTTAAAACAAAATATGTACTTGTATTTGCAATCGTAAAAATATTTAAGAAATAAAAATATTCTTTAAGAAAATATTGGAGAACTGACTTAAAAAAAAATCTAATTGAAAACTTAAGATGTTCTTAGAAAAATATGTAATGTTAATAGAATATGTAAGAACTGAAAAGATGTACTTGTATTTGCAATAAAGTTAAAATATTCAAGAACTTAATCTTTTAAATTCTGAAATATTTTAATATTTAACTTAAACTCTTTACAATAGAAAACAAAAAATAAGCAAATATTCAACTTACATTTTCTTGAATAATGAGAACTTAGATGTTCTTAGAAAAATACTTAAGAATTTAAAAAACTGATAAGATGTACTTAAGAAAATATAAAGTGTAAAATATTTCAGTAGAATAGAAGATTTGAAGATGTACTTTAAATATTTGCAATTAATTTTAATAAATCATATATTTAATTTTTTAAAAAAATTCAATAACTTTGTTTACATTTTTGTTTTAAGGTTTGCACGTGGAACATGATTTGTTCGAAGGAAAAATTAATCTTTGTAATGTTCATGATGACACTAATAACTTTTCCCCATTCACTGAACCTCAACCTACATTTCTTTTAATATTTCAATCTGAAATAAAAATCAGTACATGAAAATCTGACAATAAAATATAACCGTTAAAATGACTATTAAAACATGAAGTGTTGCATTATTT
Organism: Carassius auratus; assembly: GCF_003368295.1. Lineage (NCBI taxonomy): Eukaryota > Metazoa > Chordata > Actinopteri > Cypriniformes > Cyprinidae > Carassius > Carassius auratus. The sequence goes on along the minus strand of NC_039247.1, from coordinate 2,990,938 downwards.
CTTTATTATATAAACAAATACATTCTGTATTAAAATAAAACAAAATGATTGCAAAAATTTGATTCATAAACAGATCTGTGCAAATTAAGTACGATTCACAAACCCTTTATAGTTTCTCAGCCATCGTTTACAATGGATATGCATATAGTTTTCACGAATGTCTCGATGTCTATAAACCATCTCATAATCAATCCTTTATTCCTTTATCAACCGATGCACAAAGAAAGACCATGAAAATGTAAATCAGTCATTGAGATTTGATCGTCCAGCATTATGAATCGTGGATAATTGAATTAAATGCTCGTTCACATTAAAAAGTAGTTCACATGGAAATGTGCTGTAAATGTGCTCATGCCCAGACCATCAAAGATTAGGAAGAGTTTGTGTCTTCATCAGATTTGGAGAAACGCAGCATTGCATCATGTGATCACCAATGGATGTGAATGGGTGCCGTCAGAATGAGAGTCTGATAAAAACATCACAATAATCCACAGTCCATCAGTGAACATCTGGAGAACATAAGATGAAACCAATCCAACATTAAGATGCTTTTAGAGAGTCTATAATCCAGAATAACACGTCCTCCAGTGAAAACGTGTTCTGGTCTGAATCAGGAGAGAAATCTGCACAGATCAAGCAGCGTTTACAAATCAAAAACCGCTCAATATAAAACAAGTTTTTTACTTCTAAACACATCTTTTGTCTTCTCCAGATGTTAACTGATGGACTGGAGTGCTTGTTGATTATTGTGATGTTTTTATCTGACGGCACCCATTCACTTCCATTGCTGAGACACTGATGCAATGCTGCATTTCTCCAAATCTGATGGAGACACAAACCCACGCTGGCCTCAGGGGGAGTAAATATTCAGCCGTTTTTAATTTTCAAGATAATTATTACTTTAACAGCGCGTCTTTCTGTGGGACGATCGGTACTCTAATGAGACTAAAGCATTTCTATTGCATTGAATATTTCACCATGAATTAGAATCGAATGTCAAGCACTTAAAAGTCAGTGTCATAATTGATAAATATGAATGAAAGCCGTTTACAGATGATCCCCATCTTCACTGGATCTGTTGAACAGATTTGGAGCTGAAGCGTGTAAACAGTGCAGGATCATCTGAATAAACCGTGAGTTTGAGCTCTCACAGGACGGGGAACATAAACACTCGTCCGTCAGAAGGCGATGTGGTGACGAGGTCCTCCAGGAGGAAGCTGAACGTGATGAAGATCGAGCTTGATAAACTGAAATATGTGAGATCTGCTGATGACACCAAAACCAACACAACATGAAGTTCTGAGCAAGATTTCACACAGAATGAAGATTCTGTCATCATATTTCCTGGAGGAAAAAATGAATAAAAATTTTGCTTATAAGAAAATATTTGAAAATATTTTTTTTCCCACTTGGATAAAAAAAAAAAGTAATTTGTTTTTATTTATTTTTTTTGATTTATCAAAACGTTTAGTTTTTAAATCTCTAAGAACTCACGTTTTTATTTTATATCATCCTTAAATTGTTTTGCTGTATGTTTTCATTGTTTTTTATGTATTTTAATTATATATATATATATATATATTTTTTTTTAAAGCACTTTGAGATGCAACTTTTAAAAGGCGCTATGAAATAAAGTTTATTATTTTTGTTGTTTTTGCAGAATGCATCAGAGCATGTTATTCTAAGAAAAAAATACTTATTTCTCATGTGAATAAATTAAATGATTATTTATTGATTAATGTAATTAATGCAGAAGATCCTCAATATATTTAACTAATAAAGATCAGCACATTTAATTATGACACTATCATTTTACAAAATATTAGATTTTGATGATAAATTGGTAACACTAAGGTTTCATTTGTTACATACATTAATTACAGTAGTTAAACGAACAATAAAAATACTTCTAAAGCGTCCATTAATCTTTAGAATTTAAACATTTAGTAATATACAAATTTTAAGTAGCATCTCTTAATATTAATGCACAAATAAACAAATAAAAAAAATGAACAACTGTATTTTTATTAATAATGTTTATTTTTAGTTAATTATAGTTAATGAACGTTAGACTTTATTGTAAAGTGTTACCAATAAAATAATATACGATTGTTTAACATCTCATCAGCCGATTAAATTTAGTCTAAGTGGCGTTTTAACAAATTACTAACTCATAATTCATCACATATTGATCATAAGGCCTAAATTCGTCCAATCTGGATTATAAACGGAGCACAGATTATCAGATGTTAAGAAACCGAGTAAATGACGACAGAATCTTCATCTGAGGCTTTAAACCTTGTTCTCATTAATTGTATTAAATGCATTCCTCTACACTGTATGATTATGAAATATAACTAGTGAGTGTGTGTTTATGTCATTTCCTTCTAAAGTCATGAATAATTCTGAGGATTTATGAGAGATATGTCATCTCAATCGCCAGGTTTGACTAGTGAGAGCATAAAAACGGTGAACCTCATAAGTGAGAATTGGAAAAAAAGATCTAAATGCCGTCTCCTGGCGACAAAATGAGCACGTTTGAGCCAGCGCTTCACGTGTTCATGATGATTCCTGTAGTTTAACAGTGGCTGTTGTGTGTGAAAGAGCAGCGTGAACATCCTGAGAAAGGTCTTCTCCTCAGAGCGAGGTCTCGCTGGTGTGCGGTCGAGACGTCTCCTCCTCCAGGAGAGCGATGCGCTGTTTCAGCATCCGCACCTGTGTCTCGTGACGCTCCACCATCGCCATCATCTGAGACTCCAGCTTCTTCAGCTTGTTCTGGTGCTTCTTCTTGGCTTTCTCGTACGCTGCCACCAGATTACTGCGGGAGATGAACACACACAGCTTTATCCTCCTGATTGACTGAGACGCTCCACTCCAGTATTACTTTACAATCAAAAACTTGAAGGACCTCAGATAGAGGTTACAGCTCAAAACACATTTTAGATGGAAAAAATGCACTAAACCTAAAGCTGAAAAAAACCCAAAGTGTTCAAAACAACTTATGAGACAAGTTGAAATACTAAAATTATTAAAACTGAAATCAAAATATATTAAAACTAAACAGATATATTAGGGGGAAAACAGCAAAAGCACATAAAAAAAAAAAAAAATTCTAAAGCTAAAAAAAAAAAAAAAAGCTGGAATGAATAATATTAATTTTGAAACCTTGTCTTGGCAACTAAGTGATACAAGTTAAAGTTACTAAATTACTAAAATTTTAATAATTAGATGAAAGCTAAATGGAAATATAAAACTGCAATAAAATAAAAAAATATTAAATTAAAAACTTCGACTTAGATACTAACTGAAATAAGCTAAAATTACTAAAAGACTGAAATTAAAATAAAATAGAAAATGTGAATTAAAGGAATAAAAAATTATATATAAATAATAAATATAAATAAATAAATAAACCCAAAGTGTCAAAAAAACTTATGAAACAAGGTGAAATACCAAAATTATTAAAACTGAAATAAAAAAATATTAAAGCTAAACAGAAATATTAGGAAATAAATACTTTTTTTTCTAAAGCTAAAAAAATAAAAATACATAAAAATACATCTCAAATGAATAATAATAATAATAATAATAATGATAATAATAATAATTATTATAAAAACGTAGAAATCTTGTCTTGGCAAATAAGTTACTAAATAGCTAAGTAGAAATATTAAAAAAATAAAGTTAAAAATTAAAATGAATAAAAATGTTGCTCTGGCAATTAACTGAAAGAAGTTGAAATGCTAAAAATAACTAAAGCTCAATAAGAATACGTAACAAAAAATATATTTTTTAATTTAGCCTCAAATTGACAAAAATATATTAAAGCTAAAAATTAAAACTGAAAATATAAAAATAAAATCTTATTGGAAACATTAATAAATACTCTAATAATATATAAAATAACACTAAAATAACTAAGGTAACGCCTGGACGTGCAGCAAGAGTGTGGCATTAACAGCAGCTCCTGAAGTAAACACACAGTGATGCTGCGATGTGACCAGCAGGAGGCGACACAAACATACACAGCTACACTGGATCCTGTCATCATGAGGCTTCTTCACATCAAGGCACACATTTGAGCTGTGTTTGTGTGTGTGTGTGTGTGTGTGTGTGTTACCTGTTTGCTCGTTTAAGGTCGTTAACGAACTCCGATGACTGCTGATGTCTGACTTCACTGCTCTTAGTGAGTCTTTCTAACGCCGCGACCAACTCCTGAACACGACCCTTCAGCTTCTTCTCTCTTGAACACACACACACACAACAAAACACTCACATCTTCTGAGGAGCATTTATTTCTTTATCTCTCAATCATAATGCCATCATATAAATATCAGCATCTGCACCAGATTCATATTTGTTTGCTCTTTTTTTGAGTGTCTTAATAAAACTGAGCTGTTTTTCCTCCATGTTCTCACTGTATCAGACTAAATGAGCCAAAGCCTGATGATCAAATATGATACTCAACACAAAAAAAAGTAACTGTAGTTACAGTAGTAAAGTAGCAGTAACTGACCTCCTGAGGGCGCTGGTGAGCTCGGCTGCGAGGTCGCTGTCACTCAAACTCCTCAGATCAGACAGACTGATCACCGGAGAATCACCAGAGTCCTGCAGCACACACACACACACACATATATTATATATATATATATAAATAAATAAAGACAAACACACATAACAAAATTAAATATAAATATTAAATTAAACACTTAAACATGGAAGCCTTAGAAACATCAGAAACAGCAACTAACTGAAATAAGTTGAAGTGGTAAACAAACAAACAACAACAAAAAACTAAACTGACGCCAAAAACAAATACACATAAAATAAAAAAATTACAATGTAAAAAATGTCGCCTTGGCAATTTGCTGAAAAAAGTTGAAGTACAACTACAACTAAAACTAAAACAAAAATAAAGATAAACAGAAACAAAAATTTTAAATGTCAAAAATACATTACTTAATTACTCAAATTTAAACTAAAACTTTAAGTTTATTTAGACTTTAATCAATATGAATATTAAAATATACAAATGTAAAATAATAAATAAAACTATAAAATGATACCAATAATAAAATATAAAAATAAAAGCTAATTCGAAATATTTTGCTTAAATTAAAGAAATGAAGGCCTATATATTCAGGTTTACAGAGACGGTGCGAATCCTCGTTCTTCAAAGACCAAAAAAAAAGGGGTTGTTGAGGGTTTATTTTTAGTTGTTTTTACTTATTTTAAATTATTTTAAGTCATCTTGAGGCCATTTGAGAACCAGTGAAATAAGTCCTAGTTTCATACTCATTCTTCTAATGTAATGAACCAGTATTTAATGTCAAATTATTTATTTGATAAGCAGACCTAATAATGCTAGTGTAATTGTAATCCTGAAGCTCAAACAGTAGATGGCGCTAGCAACACCAAGGTCATGGGGGCATTTCCAGGGAATGCATGAACCGTATTGCATACATTCCTCTATTGCAAGCTGCTTTTGATAAAGTGTCTGTTAATGCATAAACGTAAATGCAATTATCATAACAAATTCTTATTAGAAACAACTGAATCTTATCTGGCGCTTATAGACAAGATAACAGAGCAATCGATCGAAACAGAGAGAGAGAGAGAGAGAAGATACTCATCAATAATTCACACGAGCTGCTGCTGGAGACATACACAGAAAGACTGATGGACAGACATCTGACAGATGGATGGAAGGAAGGACAGCAGACAGATACTGTAGATGGACAGACAGATGGGCAGCAGACAGAGAGACGAACAGACAGAAAGACATCATGGACGGATGGAGAGACAGACAGACGGAGAGATAGACATCATGGATGGATGGAAAGACAGAATGGACGGATGGACAGACAGATAGACGGAGAGGATGGACAGACAGATTGACGGAGAGATAGACATCATGAACGGATGGACAGACAGATAGACGGAGAGATAGACATCATGAAGGGATGGACAGACAGATAGACGGAGAGATAGACATCATGAACAGATGGACAGACAGATAGACGGAGAGATAGACATCATGAACAGATGGACAGACAGATTGACGGAGAGATAGACATCATGAACGGATGGACAGACAGATAGACGGAGAGATAGACATCATGAACGGATGGACAGACAGATAGACGGAGAGATAGACATCATGAACGGATGGACAGACAGATAGACGGAGAGATAGACATCATGGATGGATGGACAGACAGATTGACGGAGAGATAGACATCATGAACAGATGGACAGACAGATAGACGGAGAGATAGACATCATGAACGGATGGACAGACAGATAGACGGAGAGATAGACATCATGAACAGATGGACAGACAGATAGACGGAGAGATAGACATCATGAACAGATGGACAGACAGATTGACGGAGAGATAGACATCATGGACGGATGGACAGACAGATAGACTGAGAGATAGACATCATAAACGGATGGACAGACAGATAGACGGAGAGATAGACATCATGAACAGATGACAGACAGACGGAGAGATAGACATCATGAACAGATGGACAGACAGATAGACGGAGAGATAGACATCATGGACGGATGGACAGACAGATAGACGGAGAGATAGACATCATGAACGGATGGACAGACAGATAGACGGAGAGATAGACATCATGGACGGATGGACAGACAGATAGACTGAGAGATAGACATCATGAAGGAATGGACAGACAGATTGACGGAGAGATAGACATCATGAACGGATGGACAGACAGATAGACGGAGAGATAGACATCATGAACGGATGGACAGACAGATAGACTGAGAGATAGACATCATGGACGGATGGACAGACAGATAGACGGAGAGATAGACATCATGAACGGATGGACAGACAGATAGACGGAGAGATAGACATCATGGACGGATGGACAGACAGATAGACGGAGAGATAGACATCATGAACGGATGGACAGACAGATAGACGGAGAGATAGACATCATGGACGGATGGACAGACAGATAGACGGAGAGATAGACATCATGGACGGATGGACAGACAGATAGACGGAGAGATAGACATCATGAACGGATGGACAGACAGATAGACGGAGAGATAGACATCATAAACGGATGGACAGACAGATAGACGGAGAGATAGACATCATAAACGGATGGACAGACAGATAGACGGAGAGATAGACATCATGAACGGATGGACAGACAGATAGACGGCGAGATAGACATCATGAACGGATGGACAGACAGATTGACGGAGAGATAGACATCATGAACAGATGGACAGACAGATAGACGGAGAGATAGACATCATGAACGGATGGACAGACAGATTGACGGAGAGATAGACATCATGAACAGATGGACAGACAGATTGACGGAGAGATAGACATCATGAACGGATGGACAGACAGATAGACGGAGAGATAGACATCATGGACGGATGGACAGACAGATAGACTGAGAGATAGACATCATGGACGGATGGACAGACAGATAGACGGAGAGATAGACATCATGAACGGATGGACAGACAGATAGACGGAGAGATAGACATCATGGACGGATGGACAGACAGATAGACGGAGAGATAGACATCATGAACAGATGGACAGACAGATTGACGGAGAGATAGACATCATGAACGGATGGACAGACAGATAGACTGAGAGATAGACATCATGGACGGATGGACAGACAGATAGACTGAGAGATAGACATCATGGACGGATGGACAGACAGATAGACGGAGAGATAGACATCATGAACGGATGGACAGACAGATAGACGGAGAGATAGACATCATGGACGGATGGACAGACAGATAGACGGAGAGATAGACATCATGAACGGATGGACAGACAGATAGACGGAGAGATAGACATCATGGACGGATGGACAGACAGATAGACGGAGAGATAGACATCATGGACGGATGGACAGACAGATAGACGGAGAGATAGACATCATGAACGGATGGACAGACAGATAGACGGAGAGATAGACATCATAAACGGATGGACAGACAGATAGACGGAGAGATAGACATCATGAACGGATGGACAGACAGATAGACGGAGAGATAGACATCATGAACGGATGGACAGACAGATAGACGGAGAGATAGACATCATGAACGGATGGACAGACAGATTGACGGAGAGATAGACATCATGAACAGATGGACAGACAGATAGACGGAGAGATAGACATCATGAACGGATGGACAGACAGATAGACGGAGAGATAGACATCATGGACGGATGGACAGACAGATTGACGGAGAGATAGACATCATGAACAGATGGACAGACAGACGGAGAGACAGACATCGGATGAAACTTCTAAATTATCTAAGCTAACAGAGTTTTCAAATTAAAAAAAATTGGATGACAAATAATTTTCTCCTATAAAATTCAGATAAGAGAGAGATATTACTTATTGGACCAAAAAGCAGTACACACAATATCATAAAGTTTTCAATTAGACGGATGTACTGTTATTTCCTCTACAGTCAAAAATCTGGGTTTTATTAGACAGCAACTTGTCTTTTGAAAACCATATTTCCCCAAAAAGTTAAACGCCAACCAATGAGATGTGCACAAATGATTTTATTTATTTCCACTTAAAAAAGTGTGAAACCGTATTTGCATCTTGTTGCTTCCATTTAGGTTCTTTATGATATATCCACACATGTGCATATGAATATGTGAACAGACAGTATGTTATATTGTATGCACCGTACCTTCCCGCTCTTGTCTTTGGCTCCAGCGCTGCTGCTGGTGGAGTTGAGCGATCGCCGTCTCTGTTCCTGATGTTCCTCCACCTCAGACTTCAGATGCTCGATGTGCACCAGATAGGCCTGTTCCTGAGCCTCCCGTGTGCTCAGCTTCAGCTCCAGAGCTTTCTTCTCCTTCTCCAGCAGATACAGCTGAGCCTTCAGCTCCGCCATCTCCTCCTGAGCACACAGACATCTGTGACCTACAGCTCCTCTCCTGACGTGTCACATCACTGATGAAAGCATCTCACGACTCAGATACGGATCACAATCACACACTCATCAAACCTTGACATGGTTTGTTTGATGCAATGAAGGACAGTCGGGACGGTACAAGGGGTTCAGTGCATTCTTATCCAATTATATTTACTTATAATCTAAATTAGCATGAGAAAAACTCTTGCTTATACCAGGGATTTCCAAATGGGTGCTGAGTTTAGATTAATTATGAAATATTAGGAGAAATATGAAAGGAATATGAAAATGTGCATATTAATAAATATTTCTGAAATAAAATTCAAAAAAAAAATTTTAAATAAAAAAAAGAAATTTTTCATTGAAATAAATTAAAACAAATAAAAATAAATAAAAATAAAGCAACTACTAAACAATACAATATTATGAAAAAATATTAAATATTTAAAAAAATAAAAAATAAAACACAGAATTAATAAAATGAAACCATACAATTATTTTATTGAAAAGATTAACAAACAAAAATAAACTAAAAATATTCCGAAAACATGAACATTTTGACTTTTTATAAACTTTTTATATTTTAAAATAATACAAATTAAACCCTTCCTAAAAATAGACAAAATATTTTATTTGAAATCAAAATAATTACTAAAACAATATCTGCACAAAATAATTACTAAAAAAAGTTTAAATATTCTATTTGTTTACCTGCATGTCACATGAACAGAGAACCGGGAACATGTGAATGTGTTGATAAATACTTATATATAATAATAATAATAATAATAATAATAATAATAATTTATTCCTCGAGTCTTTCACACTGATCTAAAGTCTGTGTTTCTGTAGAAATGTCAGCTGATGGAGTTGCTCTCCTTGCGTCTGATCAGATCTCACATTTCAAACACGAAGCTGAAGGTCACTGACGGATAGAGCTCACTGAGGTCACTGAAAGACTACTCTATAAACATATGAACAGATCTTCATTTTACAGTTTAAACTACAGATTCAGTCATCCATCCAACAAACGTACAGCTTTTGCTTCATTATAATGTGTGACTGTATCAGACTCAGTAAAAGACATTCATCAATTCATCTGTGAATCCTGAAAAATAAAATGCATCACAAAATATTTCCACAAAAACAAAAGCATGAAGCAGCACAACAGTTTTCAGAACAGTGTTATTTTAGTACAGTTGATTTCCTTTTTTTTAACAGCTTATGTAATTTTACTAACATTATTTTATGTGTTTTGGTCATTTTTTTTTAATACGTTTTCAGTTTTCATTTTTAGCATTAGTTTATTCCGTTTTAAATATTATAGTTCTTTTAAACAAAATGGAATGGGAGATTTTGCTTTGGAAACAAAGCTGAAATAAATTTTATTTAATCTATTTTATGAATGAATATATATATATATATATATATATATATTTATATATTTTTTTCAGTTAATGTAATGTGTCAAGTAATTTTTTTTATGGATTTAGTTAATAATATAATAATAATAGTGATAATATATTATATAATTTAAAAATGGCTAATAATCAGAAATGTTTCTCGAGCAGTAAATCATCATATTTTCATGATTTCTGAAGATCATGTGACACTGAAGACTGGAGGAATGATGCTGAAAATACAGCGGAGCATCACAGAAATACATTACACTTTAACACAGATTCACACAGAAAACAGATGTTTTAAATACTAATAATATTTCACTGTTTTTACTGTATTTTTGATCACATAATGCAGCATAGGTGAGCATTTACCCTCAAATTTAGCATCAGACTTTGATTCATGAACTAAGTATTCCTAATCAAGACATTATTTCTGAGAGTAGTTTGATTTATTATTATTATTAGATCAGCGTGAAGCGTGTGGTGCTGTACCTTCATGGCCATGAGCTCCTGCATGAGCACGGCGTTCTCCAGGTCGAGTCTCTGCGAGTCTGCGCGGGGTTTGAGGTCATAGTTCAGCGGGTCGATGTGGACGCTCTCCAGCTCCAGCATGGTCAGCTTGACGGCCGCTCGGTCGTTCTTAAGCTGCTGCACGTAGTCCTTCAGACGCTGCTCGTCGTCTTTGGAGAAATCAGTGTCACAGCTGCTGGCCGTCGAGCTGGTGGTGCTGCAACACACACACACACACACACACACACACACACACACACACACACAGGTGAGACAGGCAAATCAATAAAGGTTAGTTCATACACACATTAAGCTAGTATGGCCATAATCATAAAACCCTTTTTTTTTGTTTTGGTCAAACATGATGTTCTCGGCATGACCTAAAGAATATAGGGAGTCCACTCTAATTTATTCAAAAGTTTTTGCATTTTTGTAAAAATCTTTAATATTTTTGATCTCAAGGTGGCACTGCACCCAAACGTTTTGAGTACCATCAGGTCATTGTGCAGAAGAACAAATTCACAACGATACGCTAATGCTTCAGTAAAGCATTTTATGGCATGATCCACTGAATCTAAAGAGATCAGATTTTGGGTCAAACCATTCAGAAGTTATAATCAAAAATATGCATTTTTCGTGCCTCCTGACCACTAGGTGGCGCTGCCTCAAGTGAATTTTTGCATGCTTTTCGTCAAATATGTTCACATGTCATTCGAAAATGGTTGGACGAATCAACTTGAATTCCAGAACTTTTTGCCAGCGTGGTCTGAAGATGATCTGACTCAAATTTGGTGAGAATCAGACGAATCGTCTAGGACAAGCTCGAAGTAGCAGGTTTTTTGAACAATTGAAAATAGCAGAAAAAACGGAACCTTGTGATTTCTAAAGTTATTACCATAAATAAATTGAAACTTTGGACAAGTGGTGGAGCAAGAGAGTTTGAGTTAGAGAATCCAAATTTGCTATGGTGACATTTCCCGCTGTCCTCTATCAGTGTGCCAAATCTCACAACTTTCCCGGAAGCAGTTCTATGGGCTGCCATAGATGGAGGAAGATGAAGAGGAAGAAGAGGAAGAGGAAGAAGAAGAAGAAGAAGAAGAGGAAAAAGAAGAAGAGGAAGAAGAAGAAGAAGAGGAAGACGAAGAGGAGGAAGAAGAACAGGAAGAACAGGAAGAGGAAGAAGAAGAGAAAGAAGAAGAAGAGAAAAACAGGAAAAACAAGAGGAGGAAGAAAAAGAGGAAAACGAAGAACAGGAGGAAAAAGAACACCAACAGATACAATAGGTGCCTACACATCTTACTAATTTTTATAATAAATGTTTATAATTATTTTATTAATTATCATTTTTTATAATACCAATTCTTTCAATAACAATAAGAGTAAATTATAATTACTAAATAATTGTAAAATGTACATCACAAATAATTTATAACAACAGTTGTTATGATTTTTGTTGTTGTTGTTGTTGAAATTAATATATTTTTTAAATAATTTTTAATGTTAGTAGCTAATAATAATTTACAATGCATGTTTATTAATGTTTGTTTAAAAAGCATTTCACCAACAATAATATAAATTATTATTATTACTAATTTTACTCAATATTTGATCATAATAAATATCATTAATTATATTTACAATAAATGATTATAATTATTTAAATAAAAAAATGTGTATTACTATAAAAAAAAATTTTACAATAAATGTTTGAAATTAATTACAATAAGATCTATTATTATTATTATTATTATTATTTATGAAGCCAGGGCTGTTCACAAACTGACAGAGCAAAGACTCTAGCGGTTTATATCATCTTCAGTGTGAAAGAGACTAAACACAATCACAATGAAGCGTGAAAATTTCTCCAAATGAATCTCCCTCCTCAATTAGTGAAGCCCCTAATTACAATGAAATTCCCAGTTATCTCCATCTGCGCAGAAACACTGCTGACACACACACACACACACACTCTTATAATCTTCAGGTCTGTCAGTCATTATAAACTCTCTCAGAGAGCAGAACAATCCCAGGTCTAACTGCGATGAACATCATCAACAGAGAGATTCATAATCATTTACACACATCAGTGAGCAATGGAGATTACCGCGGTAAAACAATGAAACCTGTAGACTCGACACCTGTCTCATTAAAACGCAGAACACCTCCTCATCGGTAATTGCACGGTTTAGAGACGCTGGATGGAGGATTGAGGGGGAGATCAATGTCTGGTTATTTGAGAAGCTGCACTGAGTCTGAACTGAACAACAAGCAGAGAAACATCTGGATCAGAACACAGTCCGGATCCACGGATACTGCTCTATTATCAGCTCTAATAAAACTAATATAAATACAGAAGACCCCAAGAAGACAATTAGACAGCTGCAGCTCATCCATTTAATCATTTTCTTTACTTTCTTTTATGTAAAGCACTTTGAATGACCATTGTGTAGGAAATGTGCTATATAAATAAACTTGCCTTGCCTAGAAGCAATTTTTACTTAGAAATGGTGACATGTGGCATGTAATGCATTGATTAATGCATTGAGTTTTATAGTAAAAAAACTAAAATATTTTTTATGTAAAATGTACTCTGATAACTGATAACCAAGAAATAAATGATAAAATTTACACCAATGTATATATAGCAGATATACAGAATCAATTATTCCTTCCAACCACTAGCTAAAAATCTTTTTTGGAAAAAAAAAATCAATATTTCATAAATAACAGTAGTGAAACGGTTACTGCAGACATCATTTATTTTTCATTTCAAATAATAAAACGCTGCTGCAGACTGATGAATTACACCAGACATCACTCACCCTCCTGCTGTCACATGCAATAAACCTGAGTGTGTGTGTGTGTGTGTGAGTGAGTGTGTGTGAGTGTGTGTGTGTGAGAGAGAGTGTGTGTGTGTGAGAGAGAGAGTGTGTGTGTGTGTGTTTGAGTGAGTGTGTGTGTGTGTGTATGTGTATGTGTTTGTGTGTGAGTAAGTGTGTGAGTGAGTGAGTGTGTGTGTGTGTGTGTGTGTGTGTGTGTGTGTGTGTGTGTGTGTGTGTATGTGTTTGTGTTCTTGTTTTTATGACATATCAGGACACAACTCTGTATAATGGCATGGGTATGACACAGGTATTACAAGGAGAGGGTTCTTATGAGGACATAACCCATGTCCCCATTTTTCAAAACACTTATAAATCATACAGAATGAGTTTTTTGAGAAAGTTAAAATGCACAAAGTTTCCTGTGAGGGTTAGGGTTCGGTGTAGGGTTGGTGAAGGGCCATAGAATATACAGTTTGTACAGAATAAAAACCATTACACCTATGGGATGAACACACTTTACACAAAAACAAACATGTGTGAGTGAGTGTGTGTGTGTGTGTGTGTGTGTGTAACTGGTGGGAGGTGAGACACAGTATGAGACTGTCTGTAATAAGCCAGTGTCTATTATTTCTGCTGTATAACCTCCATTCTAGCGGTGAGAAATACTAAAATACATATTAATAATGAGACCGAATTATGCAAGCATCTGTCATCTTATTATCGATCCTCCCAGATATCAATCAGCAACTCTTAAGAGGTTTTCTGCATTAAGCACTCACTGTCATGGCCAATCTCTTCATCCACCAGGAGTACATCACTACTGCCTCAGAAGAAAGAAAGAAAGTCATGCAGGTTTCTAGTGACATGAACGAGGATCATTTTCATGTTTGGACACATGATCCAGCTCACGCTCGTGCAGCAGTGAATCTCAATAAAGTCTTTCTGCTGATGGCCAGCAATACCAGCTGCAGTGCTGAACCGATTCCCATCGAGAGTCTCTGTATCATCCTGTCCTCTCGTGCACACTCTTTTTTGGGGACTTGAATTAATTTGTTTTATGCAAATACTCTCCACTACTCTAGAAATCACAGATCTGGAATGATCAGCTTCTGTTGCAGTGCTTGAAACGTCTCAGAGCGGTATGCCATCTTGCGATCTCAGTCCAAATAGGGGGAATGATGCCAGTTAAACAGGGTTTGTCACATAATTAAGCAAATTAGCATCAGGTGCAAGATTTTTCTCTAATTTCTCTAATCTGTTCTCTAATTTTGAGCTCTTTTTCCAAATATCTCATTTAAGTATTTTTACACTGTGCTTCAGAATACATTTATTAAATATGCTTAAAAAAACTGCCCTTCTACTTCAGGTCTGTAATTTTCTGTTATCTTCTGTGGTTATTATAAATAGTTTTTAGATTTATGTACAATTTAAAATGTTTAAATATAAAATAAATATAATTATATATTTATTAAAATATATTATTTATGTAATAATATAAAAAATACATTATAAATAGTTTAATTTTACAAATGCTTTACATTCATGTACAATTTCAAATGTTTATAAATTAAATATATTTATATATTTATTAAAATATATAATATATATAATATAAATTAAAATATATTATTTATAAATAGTAGATTTTTACATGTGCTTTACATTTATGTACAATTATTTCAAATGTTTATATATAAATTAAATATATTTATATATATTTTTTAAATAAATTATTTATATAATATTAATACAAATATATTATTTATTATTAGTAGATTTATTTTACAAATGCTATACATTTATGTACAATTATTTCAAATGTTTATATATAAATTAAATATTTTTATATATTTATTAAAAAATATTATTTTTTATAATAATATAAATAAAATGTGTAAAAACCGTATTCCATTCATTGTTTTTAACAACACAAAGTGCATTAAACATTATTTCATCAAATAATTAATTAAATTAATTACCATTTACCATTTAAAAACAACCAGAATCATAAGAGAACTCTTGCTGCTGTGATGGTGTACCTGGTGTGGCTGTTGGATGAGAGACTCTCCCAGGGCTGGACCGCAAACGCAGCTCCGCAGCTGCCGTCCAGACGCGTCAGGAGGTCTTTAGCGGCGTTTTCTGCCGTCTTTCTGCTGTCGTGAGCTTTCTTCAGGATCTGTGTGATGCTCTCTTCACCCGCCTGCTCTCCTGCCATCACACACAGATCAAAATATCCCATAACCTCACTGTATCAGGACGATTAGCACATTCACTATAACTCCAGTATGATGGCTCTACTGTAAAAACCTTGGAGGTATAACAGTATTCTGTATAGAGTCTCATACTGTAGTGTTTATATACAGAATACAAATGATTCAAGCGCATGCTAAAATACATTAATCAAACCTGAAAGTTCTACACTCTCACGATCTACTGGAATTAAAACCCTACACTTTGTAATTCATTTCAACTTTTATTCAAAGCTTTTTCCAAATGCGATTATAATGAAAAGAAAGTAAGAATAATCTAAGGTAGCATTTAGAGATAAATGATTGTGGGGGAAGTATTGTGTGGAAATCTGAATTCACACAGTTTTATTGAATAATTTTGTTTTAATTCAGATGTTCAGCGTGTGGAGACTCTAATTACACTAATAACTCACGCGCAGTTAATGAAGCAGGATATTAAACGACTGCATGAAGTCACATTTATCTCTATATGCTTTATACCATACAGACTGTTTCCAAGCAGTAAATCATATTGTAAAGTTGATGAAATATTAACTAAATCTGCATGTCTCTGCAGACAGAAAAAGCAACATTAATAATATTAACTTTTTTTTAAAGGATGCCACACAAATGTTGTTTCACCAAAAATAATAGGAATTGTTACATTTTCATTTGATTACATTTAAAAAAAATTATTAAACTGTTAATGTGTTATGCCATCATTTGATTAATACCACTTTTGATAATAAATGTGCATGAAATAATAAATACAGACAAATGTAAACAGATAATATAGAATTTCTAAAGAAAAAAAATTCATATGGAACTATTATTGTCAGAATTGTAATAAATTCTCAAATTGCTAAAGCTTTATGAATTCAAATAAATAAACACTACTTTTTGATAACTAAAATTTTATTTAACTATTAAAACAGAATCCAGAAAGATTTAAATGGAAAACAGAATTATTCAATTGCTAACGTTTCATGATTTCAATTATTTAGACGTGCTTTTCATTACAAAAATTTTATTTAACCATTAAAATGGTTTTAATGGGTTTATACTTGAATTTTTTTGTATTTGTATATTTTTATGTTATACAAATATATTTTATTTGTTTACCTGCATAACAAACAAAATAAATGAAAGTGTGTTGTAAAATTATTGAAACACTGATTTATAATTTTAAGATTATTTAAGCTCAAATGGATCGGCTGATAAAAAAGTTTGGGAATTCTTGAGTTATTTATTTATCTGTGCATACACCAACAGAAGTGTATGGGACGTCCTGATTCAGATGAGTGTGTGTGTGTCTTACCTACAGCACTGACTCCAGCGACTCTGAACTGACCCAAAACCAGACCCTGTTCACTCTCAGCCAGCGCCAGCAGCAGCTCATACGCCTCGATACACTGCTCACTGCAACACACACACACACACACAGGGCAATGAAAACACACTCCTGGAGGAATGTAGAGGCCAGCACAGATCCTTCATCAGCTTCTGAAAAAATATTCATCAGGAAACAAAGCCCCAAACAGGTCCAGACATGATGCAGGAATGTGTTTGTCTCACTGGATCTGATTATAACACAAGACTGAATATGAACCCTTCACTTCACTCCTGAATCCTCCTCAGTTAATCTGAACCCTTCTTCACTCCTGAATCCTCCTCAGTGAATCTGAACCCTTCTTCACTCCTGAATCCTCCTCAGTGAATATGAACCCTTCACTTCACTCCTGAATCCTCCTCAGTGAATCTGAACCCTTCACTTCACTCCTGAATCCTCCTCAGTGAATCTGAACCCTTCACTTCACTCTTGAATCCTCCTCAGTGAATCTGAACCCTTCACTTCACTCCTGAATCCTCCTCTCTGAATTCGAACCCTTCACTTCACTCCTGAATCCTCCTCACTGAATCCGAACCCTTCACTTCACTCCTGAATCCTCCTCAGTGAATCCGAACCCTTCACTTCACTCCTGAATCCTCCTCAGTGAATCCGAACCCTTCACTTCACTCCTGAATCCTCCTCTCTGAATCCGAACCCTTCACTTCACTCCTGAATCCTCCTCAGTGAATCCGAACCCTTCACTTCACTCCTGAATCCTCCTCAGTGAATCCGAACCCTTCACTTCACTCCTGAATCCTCCTCTCTGAATCCGAACCCTTCACTTCACTCCTGAATCCTCCTCTCTGAATCTGAACCCTTCACTTCACTCCTGAATCCTCCTCAGTGAATCTGACTGGAAATCACTAAGAGAAAAACTTACTTCCTTCAGAATCTGGAAAATTCAAGGTATTTTAATTGTTTTTTATTTTTACAAACCACACGCCAGTTTAAAAAGCGGGGATCTGAAATCAAATAAACATGAAAGAAAATATTAAAAACCTAAAGTTATTTTATTTTCACTAGTTGCCAAAGCAACATTTCTCATTTTATGAAGTTTAACTTTAAGTGCTAAAATAAACGCAAACAAATAAATACAAATTAATGCATATAATAAAGGAATTGTTAAAATTATGCTTAAAAATTATAAAAAATTTTTTAAATGAAAGTAAATTTAAAAATAAAATGAAATTCAAAATATTAAACACTACAATGGTAAATAAATTACATAAAATAACAAAAATATATATAAAATAAAACAACAAAACAACTAACTCGAACATAAAATAACAAATTTTTTGCAAATCAAACAGCCGCTATAAAACGGTTATTTTATTTAACCTCATTGCCAAGGCGAGATCTAAAATAAAATTGAGTGCCTCTGAAAAGCTGTCAGAAATAATTTTTATTTTCCAGTCAGCCATCAGACAGTTGTTTCACTCTTCTCTCGTCATCTGTGTTCTTCTGTAAATACTGTCATAAGTGAAGCGAGTGTGTGTGTGTGTGTGTGTGTGTGTGTGTGTGTGTATGTGTGTGTGAGCCATCAGCGTGATTGATCGCAGTGTTTTACGCTCTCGGCGCCGTCGTTATGAGCATTTGACCGCCCTCAAGTAATGACAGTCAGATGACATCATGATCACTGGAGACCAAACTCAATTAAACCCTCGACCTCCTGCTGAGAAACACAATCATGCTTCTGAAAGATGTCTCTCCTGCTCAACACAGCCGCATTTATTTGATCAAAACTACAGTAAAAATTTGCAAAAAATATTCTGATTGAAAACATCTGTTTTTCTGTGTGGTTCTCTGTTAAAGTGTAATTTATTTATGTGATGCTCCGCTGTGTTTTCAGCATCATTCCTCCAGTCTTCAGTGTCACATGATATTCAGAAATCAGAATAATATGATGATAGACTGCTCAAGAAACATTTCTGATTATTAACAATGTTGAACACAGTTAATATTTTTGTGGAAACTGTGATGTATTTTATTTTTCAGGATTCACAGGTGAATAGAAAGTAAAAAATAAAAAAACAGCATTTATTTGAAATATAAATATTTTTTAACATTATAAATGTCTTTAATGGCACTTTTGATTAATTGAATAAAAGTTAATAAAAAATATGAATTAACTACTAAATTACTTGCTAATATTATTATAATTTAACAGTACAAGCATTTACAGTGTTTCTGTTTCAGATAAATGTTGTTCTTTTCAACTTTTGTTCATCTGTGAATCCTGAAAAATAAAATGCATCACGGTCTCCAGTAAAATATATAACTGTTTTCAACATTGATAATAATCAGAAATGTTTCTTGAGCAGTAAATCATCATATTTTCATGATTTCTGAAGATCATGTGACACTGAAGCTGAAAATACAGCGGAGTATCACAAAAATAAATTACACTTTAACACAGATTCACACAGAAAACTGCTGATTTAAAGATTAATAATATTTCAGATTTTTCCTGTAGTTTTGAACAAATAAATGCAGCCTGATGAGGATATATACCATCCACTTTACCTTGATAATGTGACATGTTTCAGAGTGGAACAGAATATTCAATGAGAAAAATATCCAATGTTTCTAATCAGTTCATCAGGAATAGACTGGATGTTGAAATGTGGGTTTATGAAGCAGAACTGAGTTTAAATCCGCATCACTTCCTCTAACAGCATTTTAGGGAATAAATCTCTTCATGAATACAAATGAGCTCTGAGTGTGTGTGTGTGTCTGTGTGTGTGTGTGACAGACAGACAGATTACACTTCATTACACTTGTCTGTAGGTCACACCACTTATAATATGCTTTTATCAAATAATGACACTGAAAGTGATTAACCTTCTGAAAGGATATTCCTGTATGTAAATGCGACTGTGTTTAGAATCGGAATGCAATTATAACCAGAGGTCCTGCATGCATGCATGTGTGTGTGTGTGTGTGCACGCTTGTGTGTGTGCGTGTGTACCTGTACTGCAGGGCCAGTCTGAGCGCGGTGGCGTTGGACTCGTATTTCCCCACCAGCATACTCATCCGCTCGGCGTTGCTCTTACACTCCTCCAGCGTGATGGTCAGCAGATCGTTCTGAGACTTCAGGTGCTCGATCCGACTGAAACAAACACAGTAAAGTATGACATCAACAAACAATGACGTGTGCACTTCACAGGGTCCCTACATAGTGTTCACTGCTCCCTACACACTCAGACTACAGTTCAGCTGCACAAATTCGGGACTGCCTGTGTTATACAGTGTTTATTTTTTTATTTTAGCTTAAGTTTTAGTTATTTTATGTGCTTGTCATTTTTTTAAAATATATATTTAGCTTAATATTATTTCAGTTTGAATGTGTCATTATTACTTCACCTTAAACATTTAAAGCTTGGTTAAACTTATTTTATTTTAATTTTTTTTCATTTATGTTTTAACATAATTTTATATAATATTTATATTTAGCTTATATTTATTTCCTTGAATTCTAGTACTTTAGTACAAATACTTTTTATTTAATGTTATTTTATTTTTACCCAATTAAATTTTAGTAATTTTATGTGGTTTTTGTTTTATAATATTTCTATTTAGCTTATTTCAGTTTTATTAATTATTTTTTTAAGTTTATATATTATTTTTAAATTAATTGTTTATATATACAAATTTGCTATTTTTTATATTTTAAAAAAAAAATCAATAAAAGTTTACATTTTACATTTTTTAATTTTTTAATTTTATTTAAATTAAGACAACAACACTTGTGTAAATACAGAAAAATATTAAATACTGTTATATAAATGTATATAATATTTCATGTGCACATAAAATGTATATTATTTTAAGCTTCAAATCAGCTTCATTCCTGTTGCGCTTCATGCAGTACAAATTGTTTATTCATTTCAGAAAATGCTTAACAGTAATAAACAGGAACACTGCAAGTGATTTTACACGATAAGCCTCAATATTGTTGCATGCAATGGTTGATGGGTAAATCTGAGTGTGCACTTGTTCCCGATGCCACTGCTGTAGGATTTCAACAGCAGATCTTTGGGTCTGTGCTCTCTAACCTGTTCAGTCTTTCCGTCTCCACTTCGAACTCGCGGATCTTGCTCTCGGAGATGGCGGATCCGTGTGAGTAGAGCGTCTGAAAGATCTCCTGGATGTTGGAGCAGTCCTGAAGGGAATGAGCCAGGTGTTCAGCCACATTACTGGACACCTGCGGAGACACGATCACTTTATTACTGTACTTAAACCTCTGACTACATCTCATTTCTCCTCCTACAGTGTCCTGCCATTCATTCAGCTCAAAGCTTTTTGTTTAAAGATGTAATTCCTTCTCATTTTTGGTTGCTTTAAGTTGTAAAGGGTTTAAACTGGTCTTCAAAGTTGCACATTTAAGATTAAACTCATTGTAACATTCTAAATGTAACCAGTGGTGATGACATCATCACAGCATCTGCACAACAGCCAATGCCCTTCCTTTCTTCCTGTCTCATTTGCATGCTGAATCTTGATTGGTCGTTTCTTTCTTTCTGAATTTACACTGTAAATATGTGCTGATTCTCAAATAAAATAAAATAAATTCTACTATCACTACATAAATAGTCAAACACTTAAAATAAATAAGCCACTTATAAAACAATAAATAAAAAAACTTAAAATAATAAATAAATAAAAGCTACTCTTATGCTCTTGATCAACACACTTAAAAAAATGAAATAATAAAAATAAACAATAAAATAAAAATGACAAAATTTTTAAACAGTCACACATTTCACCTTTTAGATCAAATCAAATAAAAATGAAATAAATCCTTCTATCGCTATTATGTAATTGATCAAGACATTAAACCTAAGTTAAATAAAAATAATTGTAAAAAAAAAAAATAGAAATAGCTAAAAATAAATACATAAAGACGCATCTCATTTATAATTTTTTATAATATTTATATATTTAATAAAATGAGGAAAATTACAAAAACACAACAGAGTTCATGAAGTTGACTGTGAAATCAGAAAATATTCAAAATATTAATAAATATTAATATAAGACTGTGTCTGACCCCGATGCTGCTGATTTCAGAACCGAGGACGGATCTCTCCGCTGGCAGTGATTCAGAGCGCGTTTTCGACAGCTTCACTCGTTCTGCCACCTGCCCCACACACACACACACACACACACACACACACAAACAAATGTGTGCAATACTTCCATCATATTATATGTACCTTTATGAGGTTTTCTTCTGTGAAACACACAAGGTAATTTTTTTTTTTTAATTTTGACCCTCAATTCAAACAGCGAAAGTGAAGGACTGGAGCTATTCAACTCTAAAGTGAAATGACTTAATGTGGGAAAAAATATATAAAAATAAAATAAAATAAAATCTAATAGCACTATTATGCTCTTGATCAAGGCACTTAAACTTAATAAAACAAAATAAAATGGAAAAATCAAAAATCAAATAAAATCTGCTATCACTATTATGATATTCATCAAGGCACTTAAACTAAACAAAATAAAATGAAAAAAAAAAAATATTAATAAACAATAAAAAATTAAATTGAATAAAATAAGTAAACAATTTCAATTTAAATAATTTAAATATAATATATATATAAAAAATTCTCATCTTTATTTAGTTTAAGTTGTACTAAAATAACTAAAACTGAAATAAAATATAAAAAAATGTAACTAAAATGAAAACCATAATAAAAAAAGTATATTATAACTGAAAATAAATATATATAAAAAACAAACTTAAGTTTATTTTATTTCAGCTAGTTGCCAAGACCTAATTTCTCCATATTTAATTTGCACTTAAATAACTTAAAATAAAAAAAATAAAATAAATGGCTTTGACAAAATGCTATCAACTACTTTGGCGACGGGGATGTCGTTGCTGCTGCTGCTGGTGCTGAGTTCCCCGGTGCTGGGGTTGATGGGACGTCCTGCCGGGGTCAGACGTCCAGGACTGGACGGAGCACCGGGCTGAACGCTCTGGAGACGCGTCTGCAGCTCTCGCACCTGCAGGGACCGAAACACACCTGTCAAACCTGTCCGAAAGGTCTGAAAGTCACACAGAGCAACTCATTTCAGAAGAGCAGCAGTCAGTAGACTGGGTTCAGAGGGCAGTTCTAGAGCTAAATCTAGACGCTGAGGTTTGTTCAGCATCTGCATTCATGTGGCTTCAGTTAAGTCTATATTAGAGGCAGCAGAAGCCACGATGATCACAGATCTCTCATCCAATACATGAAGAAACACCACAGACACATACACACACACACTGCTGCACAGAGTCAATGAGTGCATTGAGAAACAGAAATCAACCGTTTATGACCTACAGTGAAACACTTGTGAATCAGAATTGATTTTCAAGGGTATTTTTGTTTAGAAGACACTCATGTTTCTAGCGGGCAGCGCACAGGTCAGCTCCTGAGCCCCGTGTGTGTTATGTTGGCAGCGATTGTGAATTTTTCAAAGCAAATAAAGCTTTACTGCCAGAGGAAAGGCTGCCAAAGGACAACTAAAGGACTGAATCCTGAAGTAATGCAGCTCACACATACATGGACACAACATCAGACTGAGCTTCAGCACTCTGAATGCCTCTAGAGCTCTTATCAATATTATTAATACATGAGCCAGACATATATGAGTCAGATATATATATATATATATATATATATATATATATATATATATATATATATATATATATATATAGTAATAAAATAAATAAAACATAATTTGAAGTGAAATGTGCATAATATGTAAGGGATTATTGAAGGCCGTTGAATTATTAGAAAAATAATGCATTATTATTATTGCAGGGTGTGCATTATTTTCTAAAACATTTACAAAAAACATTTACAAACAAGCTTAATAGTTGAATGTATGAATGAATTGTGTGTACAGTTTATGAAGAAAACACTGCTCATTTAGTCTGTGCGGTGTCAGGAGTGTTGTTGGATGCATTCAGTTTATACTAACAATATTTTCAGTGTGATTTTAAGGACATGTTATTAATTTTTGCATGATAAAAAAATGCTTTTAATATGTTGGGTTCCTAAAGCACAAGTGGTTGAGAAGCCCTGATGTGTTTGCACTGAAAACATCTCTCCATCAGACACTCAAGTCCATCAGCTCTTAACAAAGAGAGAAAATATCAATATTTAACTTAGCAGCTCAATGCTGTCCATTCTCGTGGTCTTTAATGGACAGCAGTGAGTGTGTAAGCGATTGTCTGTGACTTAGATGGATGACAGCGGCATTAAAGTGGTGCGCACACACACACATACAAACACGCACACAGCTGACCTGTGGTAGTCCAGTCCAATCAAACCAACCACCGCCACAAAGCCAGGCTAGTAATTACGGTCTGGTCAGTGTGTCTTGACTCAAGCGACAGCTGCATGTGAGTTTAAATATAGCCGTGCTTTGGATCCGGATCATGATTAGACTGGCCACAAGTACGGTTTTAGGTCCGAAAATCTGGTTTTGAAATACTGTATCTGCCTACTGGGACATGGGTTGAGACGGATGCTCATTTGTCCTCATTTTAAGACCACCATTTCATACTATATAAAATTGTGTCTAATAATTGAATAAATAATTCAATGCTAATTTTAGGTTCAAGTTTGTTAAATTGTATAAAATAAATTCTAGTGTTATGTTCAAGCTTGTACAATGGTGTAAAATAAATAAATAAATGCTCATTTTATACAGGGCCTACTCATCATAATCATACTTTAGATGTAATACTGTCACATGGAGTTGATGTTAATGAAAATTAACTGAACGCACACACACGCACTGACATTCTGCAGCAGAGTGATGATATCTCGGATCATTATCTAGTCTTGTGTATACTCTATATAGCTAAAGATGTAAACACAACTCCCTGTTACAAATAGTTTAGAGCCATCACTTCTACCACAACAGACTAGTCTGTAAATAATCTTCCTCACTTATCTCAATTACAAAGCATATCCAATAGCTCAGAAAAACTTGATTATGTAACAGAAACTATTAAATCTCTCTTTTCTAACGTTTTAGATATGGTTGCTCCTTTATGCTTAAAGATGATTCAGGAAAACACTGTGGTCCTACACTGTGATATAACAAGCACACTCGCACCTTAAAGAGAGCAGCCCGGAAAATGGACTGCAGCTGGAGGAAAAACTAGAGGTATTTCATATTCCATGGAAGGAAAGCACTTCTACATACAAAAGAGCCTAAAAAACACTATTTCTGCTTACTTTTCATCTCTCTTAGAATAGAACAAACACAACCCCAGGTATTTATTCAATATAGTGGCTAAATTAACAAAAAAATAAAGCATTTAAAGACAGAACTTTCCCAAGAGCACAGTGCACTATAGACCCCCTGAGGAACAGTTCCACTCATTCTCTACTATAGGAGAGGAAGAATTGTATAAACTTGTTAAATCATCTAAACCAACAACATGTATGTTAGACCCTATAACATCTAAGCTCCTAAAAGAGGTGCTTCCAGAAGTCATAGATCCTCTTCTGAATATTATTAATGCATCACTGACATAAACTTTCAAATTGACTGAACTGAGCTAGACGATGACATCACTGAATCAATAATGAATTGACTTTAACTGAAAAATTGGCTGTTTACTAATGTCCTCTTGCATTATTGAAAAAATAATTTTCCTGTTCGACACTGTAAAGATGCTTTGACAATCAGTATCGTATAAAGCGCTATACAAATAAAGGTGATTTGACAAAATATATATTTATATATTTTTCAATACAGATGAGAAATCTTATTTGAATATATTTTTGCATGAAATTTATGAGAACATATAATCTGAGAATTCTGTATTAACCCCAATAAAATGAAATGTAATTAAATAATAAAAAAAAATTATGAAACCAACATATTTATTTCTAACAAAACTAAATCAAAACAACATAGCTATAACTCTGAAATGTTTTCAAGCAAAGTAAATACATTTTATTAACAATCTTTAACTTATTCATGCTGCAATGATCGTTCAATAGGCACACATATTTATGTTTAGCAACAAAATACAGTTCCTAAAGTGTGTGAGATATGGGAAAAAGGCTAAATATATTTGATCAAAGTTTTTGGCAGTAAAATAACTTCATAGATAATTTAACAAAAATATTTTTTACACTAATGATGCTCCGTACATACCCCGGAAAAAAACTGTCCCAAACACAAAATGGCTTAAATATGGCTTAAAAATACTAAATTCTGAAGGAAAAATAAATAAATAAATAAATAAAATTGTGTGTATTTGGAGGGTCTTACAACACCTGCAAAAAATTTTTCCCTTACTAATAACTATATAGTTTTTAGAAATGGCTATGTATCTCTTGCACGTCAAAATGGACTCCAATGCATTAAGGGGTTAAATTTCACTCCTCAATGGAAAAATCAATGTTTATTTTTATTTTTATTTTTTATGAATGCTGCAAAGAGTCATCCTTTTGGTGTAACAGAAACAGACATGCTAATGGTGATGGATCTTTGTATTGAGTTTAAATAAGGAATGCCTCTGTCCTCAGATCGGTCTCAGAAAAACGCACAGCACAAACCTGTTTGGATCGATTAGTCTGCTGCTTTTAGATGCGGTCTGTAATCGAATCTGGCCATCTGAAGCCGGTTAGCACACTAACATGATTAGCCCTGAAATGCATCGAGTGAAAAAGGCCAAAGGCTTTTATAGAAACAGCCAGGTCTGACCTACGACATACAAACGGCCTGCAATTTATCTCTAATGAAATCTGTCCGTGCTGGTGGAATTTGTCTGATGCATCGCTTGCTGTTTCTGATGGGATGGGGTTTATTGTAGAGATGCTGAGAGCATGTTACTGCTTCTCATTGTGTTTCTGACATGAGACACAAATGTGCATTTTAAAACAAATGACATTTGAAAAAGAAAACACTTCTGTTTTTTTTTTGCCATGTTGGTCAAAACACAAACCAATAATTAAAGCCTGTTTTAGGTCATTTTAATTGTGTTTTTGTTTTTTGCTTTGAAATTAAACTGAACTGAACTGTATTTTATTAGTATTATTATATATATATATTTAGGTTAGTGTGTTGATTAAGAACATAATAGTTATAGTAGATTTGATTTGATTATTTTCTTATTTTATTTTATTTTATTTAGGATAAGTGTCTTGATAAATAGATTTAATTTTGTTATTTAAAATTTTTTATTTCGTTTTATTTAATTTAGGTTGAGTGTGCAGATTAATTGTATTTAAAAAACAAAAAATCTTAAAAAGATCTAAAAATATAAAACAATGAATATAACAGTGAAGTGTTTAATAAAAAAAAAATATACAACATAAATGTTCTACAGTATTGAGATTGTGGGAAAAAAAATTCTTTAACAACTGTACATACAATAAATACAAAATGATTTGTACATTCAAAATGTAAAAAATGTTCACCCTGATTCTTTAATTCAGAAACAGTCTTGGAAAGTTGGGTCTTAAATAAAATCCCACTAGATATTTCATAATGTAAATACATGAAGTCAGGACTAATCCATTCCTGTAACTCAAACAGTTACAATAGCACTACAATATTGACAATATTTATACTTAAAAAAGCAATGCAAGTCATTTCGGACACAAACATCTTTCCAAAATGTGTTTGACAAATAGATAATATCTAATTTTGATAATATCTAATTATCAGCTCGTGTGCGAGACTAATCTGACTGTGAACACCTGAATGTCATTAACATCAGTCGAGAATAAAAACAGGAGCATCTGTGGCCCAGAAATAATATAATATAATATAATATAATATAATATAATATAATATAATATAATATAATATAATATAATATAATATAATAGTATAGTATATATTCAGGAAAATTAAGATTTTTAGTACCATTATATATTTTTTTCTTATATTCACAATAATTAAACTTCGTAAAAAGTAAAAAGTTGATACGTTTTTTTATTGGCACAAAATGTGCAAAAATACTACCACAATGAGAAAACAAAACAATGAAAACTAACTACAATTCTCATTACTGTAACAGAGTAACTTAGTAAATTATGGTAATTTTAGTAATTCAATCTAATTTACAGTAAATTCAATATTAGCCAAACATTTTATTTTTTAAATTCATTAATTAAAATTTTTTTTAAAATATAAAAACAGTATAACAGTATACTTCTGCAAAGGTGTATACATATATATCACTCCAAATATATATATATGATTTATAGTATACATTACAATACAAAGTTTACAATATTATATACCATATTTACAAAATAATTAGAGTATAAACAGAGTATTTAATGAGTGGAGAGAGGTTGGTGGTCTGAATCCCTAAGCTTAAATGATAAATCAGTGGTAATTTGTCATAATGCAATTGTTGGTTGCATGTTTACTGGTCACTCACACGTCTGCGCAGACGGTCTCGCTCCTCTCGGATGGCATTCATGGTGGCTTTGGTGCGGTTGAGATCCTCCTCTTTACTGCACAGCATCGCCGTCAGGCTCTCGTTCTCCTCCCGGAGTCCAGCCAGCTCCTTCTCCCAGCGCACACGCTCCTCACACAGACTGGGATAGAAGTCACGGCCCAGAGCGCCCTCGATCTCCTCCACCGTCTGCAAACACACACAATCATCACATAAACCAAGTTAGCAAAGTTTAGTTTCAGCCTCATATGACATTTGCACAGTTCTATATCAAATAAATGCTGTTCTTTTTAACTTTATATTCACAGAAAAAAAAATGCATCACCATTTCAACAAAAATATTGGGCAGGTGTATTCATCACTGATATTAATCAGAAATGTTCCTTGAACAGCAAATCAGCATATCTGAATGATTTCTGAAGAATCATGCAGTAATAATGCTGAAAATTCAGTTTGATCACAGTAGTAAATTACATTTTAACAGATATTCACATAGAAAACAGCTATTTTAAAGAGTTAAAATATTTCAAATTTTTACAGTTTTTTTGATCAAATAAATGCAGCATTGATGAGCAGAAGAGACTTCTTTCAAAAACATTAAAAACTCTCACACAGTCAGTTAAATAACCATCAGATCCATATTTTACACAACACTAGAAAGCATGTTCTTAATCTGGAAAATTCTCATGTCATTGCCTGGTGCTATGTAACTTCTAAGAGCAAGTGCACAATTTAAGGAAAAACTCTTTCTTATAGTGCTCTTCAGCAAAAAGGAGGAGATGTTTCAACATGAAACTACACTATAAACTCTCTTCTCACTTTTTTATATAAACCTGCTGAAAAAAATTGCTGAACAATAATAGGAGAGTTTATAAAGTACAATTAATGCAAGTTTTTAACTAATTTGATATCACCATACTTCCCCAACTGATTAATCAGATTATATTAAGACAATTGTTTAGTATTACAGGTTTTCTGAAATGATGTTTAAATAAGCAAATAACGCATTATCTATTTATATAGTAAGCACTACTATTATATAGTAGTATATATACTATATACTATCTACAGTATTTCCAGAACAAAAATCTGAACACTGGATTTTGCTGCTATGTTCTGTGAGGCGGAAAACACATTGACATACAAAACATCTAGTTTTTTTATTTCAATATGAACACTGGATGAAGCCAGGTTTAAAATTAATATTTTAATTTGCTGAAATATTACAATTATTGCTTTTTACAGAAAGGATTTTTTATTTATCTTTTTATCACTCTGTAAATCAGAAAATAGTTACCTTTCTTTCAACAGACTGTTTTTGTGTTTTTAGTTTTTTTTTACAATGTATTAGGAATAAAATGTTAAAACAAAACAGGTGAATGCTATATGATAAAACCCCTTAGTAAAATCCTTCAGAATATAAAAAATAATAAAACTAAAGTTTGGTGTACTGTATGTAAGTGCTACTGATTCCAAGAAAAACCTCATGGCCTTTAAACATGTTAATGTGACTGAAATCTAAAGACACAAATAGGTAAAGTGTACTAATAAAACCAGGCAAATTATATATATGAACAAAACCCTCTATAAAAACCCTCAGAATATACATAAGAATAAAACTCTAAGTTTTGGTGTTTGTAAGTGCTGCTGAAGTGGAAACAAATACTCTCTAAAGGTATGAATTGTAGCGGACATATACAGATGCAAATACATGAAGTGCAAAAATAAAACAAGGGGAATGATATATGAACAAACCTCTCAGTAAAAACCTTCAGAATAGAGATAGGAATAAAACTGTAAAGTTTTGTGTTTGTAAGTGCTGCTGAAGTGGAGAAAAAACTCTTTAAAGATATAGATTGTACCTGAAATCTACAGACATAAATAGATTAATGCAATAAAATAAACACTTCAGTGTGTATTTTGGATATTTTCTTTACACTAGTCTGAAAAAAAACAGTTTTGAAAAGACAAGAATAGAATAAAATAAAAACAATAAAATTGTTTTTAAAATCATATAACATTATTAATAAATACAGAAACTCATTATGATCTTTTAATCGTTTATTCTAGGCAGCAGTGAGATCAAAATGCAAAGCAAATGAAGACATTTGCCGAAGTCTCCTGCTTCTCAGATGTTTCTCCTGAGAAAAAACAAAAACATCAGTGTTGTGAGCAGCTGCACGGCAGTCAGCGGGAGACTATTATAATTGCAGCACAGCCTCCGATGAACCGGATTATGCAGCAGAGCCGTGAAATGAAGCATCACACACTAATACAGGATCAGGAGCGCTGGAGGACGAGATGATGACTACAAGTCCAGGAACTACAGGCTCTTATAACAGTGAGTCAGCAGCAAAACATCAGGCTTTACTGACATCACTCACATCCTACAGACTGTATTGAATTATTGATAACCAGCATGAGGAAAAAAGTGGGGTATAAATATAAAAGATGTGGAGTCATTCGGCTCCACAGTCTCAGAATTCTGACTATTAACTTGAAATATTGTGATATAAATCTAGTCTACTTTGCAGCTTATTTTGGTCAAGAACCGCCCACTTAGGAAAAGATGAGGTTAAAGAGACCAATCATAACTTTTTGTTGCGTGAGCTACTTAGGTGTTAGTGAATCTAAAACAGTTCAGACGTTTTTCAAAATAAATTAATATTTTTGTTCAGGAAGGATGCATTAAATTGATCAAAAGTGAGAGTAAAGACATTTATAATGTTACAAAATATTTCTATTTAAAATTTCTGCTCTAAGACTTTGTTCAACAAAGAATCCTGAAAAATGTTATGTATCACGGTTATGTCAGAAATAGGAAGCAATTAAAGGGTTTTCAACACTGATGATAATCAGAAATGTTTCTTGAGCAGTAAATCATCATATTATTCTGATTTCTGAAGATCATGTGACACTGAAGACTGGAGGAATGATGCTTAAAATACAACTGTGCATCACAGAAATAAATTTCATTTGAACAGATATTCACATAGAAAACAGCTGATTTAAATTTTTATAATATTTTATTTCACTGTATTTTTGATCAAATAAGTGCAGCCTTGAGGAGCAGAAGAGACTTCATTAAAATCATTAAAAACTGTTTTTCCAGTCGATATACTGAAAGGTTTTTACCAGATCAAGCTGCAAAAGTGTCAAAGTGTATAGTTGAAAGTTAAGAAATTGCGTAAAGCCAGCCAATCAGACTGCAGTTTGTGGTGTAGTGCAATACATGCATGAGATGGTCCGTGGCCTCCTGTATATGGAGTCAAAATAATGCCGCATATATATGCAAAACAATAAAGTTTTGCAAACGAAAATTAAAGTATTGAGAAAAATAATTAAGCTTTTCGCAAACAAAAATAAGGAATTGCAAAAGTAAATAAAGTATTGGGAGAAAAAAAATGAAGTTTTGCAAAACTATTTTTTTGCATATATATGTGGCATTATTTTGACTCCATACCTTTATGCACATGTCAGGTGTTATACCTTGATGGCCAGATCGCAGTGTTCACTGGCAGTGGTCAGCTGCTCGATGTGTCTGTCCACCTCTGCCACAGACAGACTGCATGTGCTCTTCTTACGGCCGCACAGGACGCTCTCCAGACCCGTCAAAACACGCTGCAGCTCCGAGTTCAGGTCACTGCAGTTATCTGAAAAAAAAAACCACACGGATCTTAGGGAACTTGGAGTCCATTATCCCAAAATCTTTATAATTATAATGTAATTTATAAATATGATCTGTAATATTTATTGAAACATTTGTTAAAGTTAATTCAATAATTTACATTAACTATATCCGAGATCTCCATCCATGACATCTTTTGCATAACCTGTTCATCCAGCATCAAGCAGGCAAATGAAATCGGAAAATCAGAACTCATATGAATCAATATGATCGCTGACATGAGCGGATTATTGATCCACAGCTGTATTAATGTTCCCAACTGCTTGGAATGTGTCGTCATACATTAACCATGAAACATAAAAGGGTTCATGGGATAAACATTGGATGAACAGAAGCACTTCACATCGAACCTCCAAGATCATTTAAATTAGAGATTCATCACTTTGATGGCATTATTCTGAAGTTTAGTTCTGTATGAAGTAAATGACAGTCTGTGCGTGCATTTAATTTATTTAATACACCAGTTTCAGAATTTGAGTTGAATTACTGAAACAAATGAACTTTTCCACAACATTCTAATTTATTTAGATGCACCTGTAACTAAAGCTAAATAAACAAAAAATTCACAAACAAAACCATTTATAAAAACGAAAACAACAATTAATAAACTTAACCTAAGTTAAAATTATAACAAAATAAAAAAAATATAAAATCAAAAATTATACTAAAAGTCTGAATGTATAATTGTTAATTAGAAGCTTAATTTCTCTAACAGTGATTTGAAAACCGCTTCATTATTAACACTTTTGTAATGCGAAGCTATTTTAATCATGCCAATAAAGCATATAGAATCTGAATCTGTCATTTCCTTTCACAGACAGGACTGATGCGTGCTGGGAATGTCTATACAATACGGCGTTAGTTAAAAGCGCTATTAGACGGCGTGAATCACAGCCACTGAAGGTACAATGCCAGCATCCTGACTGCTGAGGGCTTTAAAAGCTTCTGTGTGGAGCGTATCGGCTCGATCGAGTGAAAAAAAATAAAGAAAGCAGAGCGAAGACGACGATTACGCACAGCAAAATGAGTCATTATAAACCAAGACTATACACACTCACAAAGATGATTTCTCTCTTTCAGGAAAAGCTTTTATTTGCTCTCTAATGAACTTCACTGCTGCTTAGAAGAAACACTGGAGATCTGTCTGTGTGTGTAAACACAACTGCTGCTGTAAATAAGCAATACTGAAGCCTGTTTTTAGGCCCACTACGACATTCCTTCCATGACAGATGCACGTTTTTATTACAGAAATGCATACTTTTTTGGATTAGAGTATAGAAGATTTTGCAGTTTAAATTTGCTTAGTTATCAAGTAATTTTTTTTAAATGGTAGTTTCCAAAAATAGGCATGATGTTCAACAATTAAACAATTAATGTTTATTGTAACATTATTTTCATGAAATATTTACATTTGCATTATTATGAAGCTATTTTCATGGCATTATATTTTTACATTGTGCATTAGCATTATAACATTATTTTCATCACACTATTATTTTACATTTAAATTGACATTATTTTCATTCATATTTATTTCACATTTATATTCATTATTTTACATTTGCATTATTAGAAAAAAAAGTAAGACTTTGTAAGTTTTGTTTTATATTTACAAGTATTATTTCACATTTAAATTGAATTTCTCACATTTTCATTGTGATTATTTTCATTAAATTATTATTTTACAATTATATTTCTTATTTTACATCTGCATTATGAAATGATTTTAATGACATTATTTTAAATTTGTATAATCGATAAATTTTTTCATGACATAATTATTTTACATTTATATTACTTAGCCATTTTTTTATGACAATTTAGTTTATATAATTATTTACCTATTTATATTTACATTATTTTAACATTATTTATAAGACGGCATTTTTTTATATTTACAATGCCATTTTAAAAAAACACGATTTTAATTGAATTATATTATTTATATTTACATTTATTATTATACATTTGTATTATGTCATTATTATTTTACATGTTCATTATTATAACAATTAAGCCCAGTCCTTCATAAATCACATTTTTCAGATTTCCCTCAGGTTTCCCGTCTGTCAGTCTGCATTTCTGAGATTGGATTTGGAAATATAATAATCCATCAGGTTTTCTGGGTGCTACTGAACAGTTCAGCTCCTCACCCATGTCTGCTGTGACCAGTGTGGACTGGTTTTCAGGCAGTGAGATGGACGCCTGGTCGGGGTCCTGATCGACGCTCCGGTCGTCCTCGTTAACTTCCTGCTGGCTGTGACTTAGATCAGAGCGGAGCTCGGAAAACTCATCTTCC
Organism: Carassius auratus; assembly: GCF_003368295.1. Lineage (NCBI taxonomy): Eukaryota > Metazoa > Chordata > Actinopteri > Cypriniformes > Cyprinidae > Carassius > Carassius auratus. Next base: position 2,956,197 of record NC_039247.1, on the reverse strand, counting down.
TCCCTGAGAAACACACAGAGCAGTTATGATGGATGAGAAGAATCATGGCAGAAAGTGTGGAGAAGTCCTTTTGATACGGTCATTTTGATTCAGTATGAATCTATGGAAGCTTGACTGCCCCAAAGAATAAAAAAATAATTTAAAATAATTTTTTCTCATAGTTTTAAGTTTATATGTCACAATTCACAATTTTGACTTTTTTCTCGGAATTCAGAATTGACGTCTTGCAATTCTGACAATTTTTTCATAATTCATAGTTTACGTCTTGGGATTCTGACCGTTTTTGTTGCAATTCTGAGTTTTTCTAGCAATTCGGACAGTTTTTGTCGCAATTCTGAATTTACACCTCGAATTTCTGACTTTATTCTTGGAATTCAGAGTTTACATCTTGCAATTCTGACCGTTTTTGTCGCATTTCTGAGTTTGTCTAGCAATTCTGACTTTATTCTCTGAATTCAGAGTTGACATTTTTTTGACCATTTTTGTTGCAAATCAGAGTTTTCATCTTACGATTCTGACCGTTTTTGTCGCAATTCTGAGTTTACATCTTGCGATTCTGACCATTTTTGTCGCAATTCTGAGTTTACATCTTGCGATTCTGACTGTTTTTGTCGCAATTCTGAGTTTACATCTTGCGATTCTGACCGTTTTTGTCGCATTTCTGAGTTTGTCTAGCAATTCTGACTTTATTCTCTGAATTCAGAGCTGACATTTTTTTGACCGTTTTTGTCGCAATTCAGAGTTTTCATCTTACGATTCTGACCGTTTTTGTCGCAATTCTGAGTTTACATCTTGCGATTCGGACCATTTTTGTCGCAATTCTGAGTTTACATCTTGCGATTCTGACCGTTTTTGTCGCAATTCTGAGTTTACATCTTGCGATTCTGACCGTTTTTTGTCGCAATTCTGAGTTTATATCTTACGATTCTAACCATTTGTCGCAATTCTGAACTTTTTTCTTGCAGTTTATGTCTCACTATTCTGAGCTTATGTCACGGAATGAGTTTTTCCCTCACAATTCTGACGTTTTTCTCGCAATACTGACTTTTCGTCTCGAAATTGTCTTTTTTCACGCAATTCTGAGTTTATGACTTTTTTCTCACAATTCTCACTCTGTTTTCATAATTCGGTGTTTAATTTTTACTTGTTTCAAATTTTGACTTTCTTGCAATTCAGATTTTTTTTTTGTAATATCTTGCAATTTCCCCACTTTTTTTCTTTTATATTTCGCAATTTTGATCTTGCAGGTCTGTTTTTTCCCATTTGTGATATAAAAGTCACTACAATTTTCCCTTATTTTTATTGCATTTACACATCTTGTGTATAGCTACACGTGTGTCTGTTTATTTTTTAGATAATAAAAAGCTACAAAATTAGAAACTAATTTCCCCTTTAATATTGCATTTAACTCAAGCTAGGTTAACTGCATCAAATTACAGCGTTATAATTCAAGGATGAATATGAAAGTCAACAGAGACCTGGAGTCATTTGGCATATTCTAATTTCCCTAACGAGGATGCAAATGTCCCCACCTGCTGCATACTTATGAGGCGTTTGTAATTAAACACTGGAGTTGATCTAATTTACATGCAGCGGAATGCACATGAAAACAGAACACACACAACTCGGTATTCATGAGCTCTTATTCATGCAGTTCGTTTAGAAAGAGGAACAAGATATCTTCAGGATAAATGATGAAAAGACACACTCATCTCCTGCTGGGATTCCAGGCCAAATGACAAGATGAGACGCGCTTGAGTAACGTTTATCTGGATGGAGATTTAAAGGAGCATTAAAGCAGCCGATATCGGTCATCGAGTAGTTATAAAGTTATAAATCACAGTAAGAGGCTTCAGAGGGAAGGTGTTCAGAGAATAGAGACATGGACAGAAGCTCTGCTCTAAGCCCTAGTGAGCGGCCTACATAGATTATTTTGTCATTATTTTAATGACTACTATTTTCATTTATATTTTACATTTAAATTATTATAAAAAATTAAGACAATACTATTTTACATTTTCATCATTTTGTCATTTTAATAACTATTGTTTTACATTTATTGTTTTGCATTATGGCATTATTTTCAAGAAAATATTTAATTTAGATTTACACTTATTTTATATTTGCATTATTTTCATTACATAATTTTACATTTATATGTATTTTATATAAGTATTATTATAACTAATTTTAAGATATTATTTTTATTCATTTATATTGATAATTTTACATTTGCATTAATATTACATTTTCATTACATTATTATTATTAATTTGCATTATTATGACACTATTTCCATATTTTTATTTTATATTGACCTTTATGTCATCATTATTTTGTATCACAATGAAATACATTTTCTTTCTTAACTCTCTTTCTACAACTCTCTCAGTTGTAAACTATTCACACATTAGGTTAGTATTTGTTTCAGCGCCTTTAAATTAAACCTGTTTTGCCCCTCAACACACTCTCTCTCACACACACACACACACACATACTGTAAATGTGCATGCTTAAGTTCCTGAACTGTAAGCAGCTTTGGATAACAGCATCTGCTAAATGCATACATGTAAATGTTCTCTGAGCGATTGTGTGGAGCATATGGTTTAAATCATGTTTGTGTCTGTATTTTTATTAATGTGTGTGTGTTTCTGTGTGTGTGTGTGTGTGTGTGTGTGTGTGTGTGTGTGTGTGTGTGTGTGTGTGTGTGTGTATGTTGGCGAACTCTGTTAGGAACAAATGTCCAGCTGTGTCGACTAGAAAAGAAATGTGTTTATATTTTCCCAGCCTACTCAAACGAGCACCAATGATGAAGAACTAATGACTGGATGAGCAGGACTGAATATTGTGCTTTGTTTTAACAATAACAGTATTTATTACAGACAGAGATTCTGCTCAAGTCAGCTTCATCTGTGCATGCATGTGGTGTGTGTTTTGATGTGTGCATGCATGTGGTGTGTGTTTTGATGTGTGCATGCATGTGGTGTGTGTTTTGATGTGTGCATGCATGAGGTGTGTGAGAGTGTGTGTGTGTGAGACCTGATGGTGGCTCCCTGCAGCAGGTCTATCTTCTTGTTGAGTTCGGCGATGATGCTGTGCAGCTCTGTGATTCGCTCCTCATAGCGCAGCGTCGTCCTCTCCTGAACCTCCTCATGCTCCCGCAGCAGATGAGACTGCTCACACTGCACATACACACACACACAAACACACACAGCGGGACTGGGATTAATAATGCAGAGTTACACTGAGGAAAACTGCAAGGTGAGACAAACAAACACAACACATGCTGTGAACACACACACACACACACACAATCACTCACCTCATGCACACAAACACACACACACATGGTGAGAGATGCAACTCTCTCAAGAGACATGCACAACACCTGCAGAAACACACACACAGTTTGCGTGAGAGAAATCGTCAAACACACACTTACTCATTACTAATATCAGATTAAACAATATCAAAATCTGTGCAACTTCTAAAACGACGTGGATTTATGCAGTTGTGTACATTTGTACTCAAGTACATTTGTATTGTATTACTGTAAAAATGTCTGAACAACACACAAAAAAAACAGTTGAACGAGTGTTATTTTAGTATCATTGATATACTATTATAGTTTCTGATAAATAAATATGTTTTCTATTTCTTTAAAATTTAAGGTTTTAGTAATTTTGTTGTGTTTTGGTAATTTTTATTTAAGATACTTTGTCTCGGATAAACTGAAATTGAAAAAAATCAAACAAAATAGTTTTTTAAATCATGACAGTCGAAATCACACACACAAATGATTATGTTTACATTAATACATATACACATACATGTTATATATTAAAATTTATTATTTAAAATTACGAGTCGAAATTGACAAAAAAGTTAAATCATGATATAAATAGCTAATTATTTTTACCTTTATCTCGTAATTTTGATTATGAATTTGTATCTCATTATTATGACTTGGGAAGCTTCCATACAGAAATGTGTTTAATGAGTGAAGCACCACTTGTGTTTCTGTGAGTGAACTGGAATAGAATGTAAGTTTGTCGTCTGTAAGATACCAATTAAAAAAATAAAGTAAATAAAACCGGGTTCCACTCCGTCCATCAAACTGATTGATCCAGAATAAATGAATCTGAGTTTAGCAGCTCTGAAAACCCAGATCTACCGTAAGGGGGGATTAGATCCCGTCTTCTGGCCGAAACGAGCGTTACGCGCCCTTCCTGCAGTGATCTGAGAGGAATGGCATGTTCTCCTGGCTGGAGTTACAGAGTCTGTGTGAAAACACAACACACTCGATCACTCAGTCCAAACGAGGACAGACAATAACCCGTTAAACACACACTACACAGCTAACCACAGCAACAATTAGCACACAATGAGGCTATTCATGAAGCACAGACGCGACAGGAACACACACACACACACACACACACACACACACACACACACACCAGGGCCATCTGGTATACAGGGCATTTTCCTGGTGGGCCAACACACTTTGGGGCCGATACTTTGGGCCATCATGCATAGGGGGACCATGCGTGCCATTTTTAAAGGGCACGTCCTGACCAGGGTTTCCATGTTGCCTAAAATCTCCAACCGCTAAGCGCCGCTTCAAGCCCAATGAACAAATCTACTATGTTCCCGTATTTGCATAGTTGCATACTTTTGACCGTAGATCCCACGATTGGTCGATTATGTACAATGGCTGCACATTACTAGTCAAGCTACTTTTTGATCATTACCTTCAGCAAATACGAAAACAAGAAAACAAAGCCAAATATAGAAATCCTTGCCAAGACATGTCCTGTAATCTTACAGGGCCAGCGGCTCATTGGTTTGTCTTCTGCATTGAAAACATATAAAGACGAAGCAATGGAGTATCTTGCTCCGCCTGTAAATAAGTATTGCTTCACACCTTGAGATATATGGAAATGTTATGAAGTCTGTAAACAGAAAGGGTGCTCCAATAAGGATTTTTGGAGCCAATCACAGATACTGATCTCTTGGAAGCCATATTTTTACCACGTAGAATTATTCATAGCGTGACACACTTAAACTGTAAACCTTTCCACTTCGCCGTGGGAGTTTACATGTTCATTTTCCCAAAGTGTACATTCCTTCAGATGTGTGTGTGAGCTGGCTTAACTAACAACTGAATTGGAGCAACAGTACCCAGGACTCTCTATTAATCATTCTTGGGGATTTTAACAAAGCAAAATCTCTCCTGTGAAGCATGTTACACTGAGACAGTAATATATCGGACCATAATAAAAGATGCATATCACTCTGTCCCAAGAGCAGCTTTGGGGCTCTCTGATCTATGTTTGTATATAAAATATGTTACACCTGAATTAAGGACTGTTAAAAGATGGACTAATGAAACAGAGCGGGATATACAAGTCTGCTTCGACTGCACTGACTGGATTGTTTTGGAAATCTGGATGAGCTCACAATGACTGTTACTTCATACATCAGTTTCTGTGAGGATATGTGCATCCCCACCAGTTATTTTATCATTCAGTAGTGATAAACTGTGGTTTACTGGGAAACTCAAACAGCATTGTTATGCCAAAGAGGATGTTTACAGAAGTGGGGATAAAATCTTATAGAACCAGGCCAGAAAAAGACTGACAAAGGAGATCAGAGTGGCTAAAAACGCTACTCTTAAAAAAAATATTTCAACCTACGCTTGAGGTCTGTGTAGAGAATGTGAACCAGGTCTTCAGAAGACGAGAAGTCTAGAAAAGCTTCAGGCACAGATGGTGTTTCGCCCGCCTGTCTAAAATGGCGCTTTTCCACTGCTTGGTATGGCATGGTATCCACTGGGTACAGTACCTGGTACTTTCTTTTAATAACACCTCGGTTGAGGTTCCAAGTGAACTGTACCGTTACCAAAATGTGACGCGTAAACTCTTCTGATCATGGATAGGCTGGAGAGAATCGTCACTAAACTTGTGACACAATCACAAAATGATTGTTAGACAGACTGGTGTTGGACCCTTGTTTGATCCTCTTCTGTTTATGTACAGAGCACACAGGTCTGTGGATTATGAAGTTAACATGGGACTGCATCATATTCTGCAACACCTCAACAGACCTTGGAATAATGCAAGGATCTTGTTAGGATCTAGCTCTACCCTCACCTCCATCTGTCAGTGGATCACCAGTTTCCTGACAGACAGGCACCAGCTAGTGAGGCTGGGGAAACTCACATCCAAGACACTCACAATCAGCACTGGTGCCCCCCAGGGGTGTGTGCTTTGACCATTGCTTCTCCCTGTATACAAACGAATGCACTGTAAAAGAGCCCCCTGTCAAGCTCCTGAAATTTGCAGGTGACACTATCAGCCTCACATAACGGAGATGAGTCTGCTTACAGACAGGAGGTTGAGCAGCTGGCTTAACAACCCTGGAGCTCAACACGCTCGAAACAGTGGAGATGATAGTGGACTTCAGAAAGAAGCACTACCTAGTTTATGACATCTAGTAGTATTGACAGAAGCTACAGTATACAATATACCCTCCTCAAATTTACCACCAAGTCTTTCTCCCATACTATTCTTAAATTGTCACTTCTCCTATATAGACTGTTAGCAGCAATCCTATAAAAAAAGATGAGGTTTGTACAGAGTTTGAGAGTTTCAAGATAAATCCTAATAAGACACTTTCTTCTCCTGCAGGCTTTTAACCCACTGATGTTATTTTACCGTTTAATTGCATATAGTTCCAGAAATCCCCTTTATCCAATAATTTGAACCTGTTTTTTAGTTCCTGAAATGAATGTGCCCTCTGTCTATATAAATCATAAATTGTTTTAAGGCCTTCCAATACACTGTTTTCCTCCCTATCTTAAAAGCATGGTTGTTCCATAATAAAGAATAGCCCTGTTTATAGTGGGGCCATTGAAATGTCTTGTGCTTTTCTCCAGACTGATGTGAATGTTCTTATTAGGGTTATTTTTTTCTCATATAGTTAATTTAAACAATTTTTTTTTTTTATGTACAGTAGGTGCTGTGCTTTATAGAGTATCAAGTCATTGGGTTAAAAATTTTCACACATATGATAAAATGAAAATCCATATGAGTCAAGGGTGAGTTGAGGCTCTTACATGTGTTTCTCATCATTAATGAAGCTCAGTTTCTTTGGAGATGCTATATATGCAGATGTTATACAGCAAACTCACTAGTTTTTGAACCAGAAATGTGGTTTTATTAACAAAGTTCGGGAGAAGCACGATCAGATAATCATCCAATTTGGTACAGGTGCATCTCGTTTAGCTAATCATCTTATAGCACGCACGCGTATATATATCCAGTCTTCCTACCTCCTGTCCCACGACAGTTTTTCGGCAACCCTCCTCCACCCCAACTCCTCACTTCTAATCTATTTATCCCAAATTGGGATAGGGGGAGTTATTTGGGTTCGGGCTATGCTCCGGGCCCGGACCCCTCCCCCAGGACAGCACGCCAAAATATGCCTACTATTTGCCTTCAGATTAGATGTAAGGGTGAACTCGTGAACTAGACAAAAGGCAAAGAATGGAGGCTTCAAATGTAACTGAAGATCTCAATGCGACTATCAGCTTTACAACATGTGTTTTCACTTTTCGCTTGGGTCTTTTCATTAAGCAGATGTGTCACGAATACTCAGCGCACCCATGATTCGCTGTGCTCATTTCTGGATGCCGACTGATGTTTATGGCTGTGATTCAACAGTAATTCATGCTGGCAACAATAGGCGCTTTGTTTCAGGAGAGAATTCGGGATGTGTGGGACTGCTTGATGAAAAGTGTTGTTTTATGGGAAAACACATGGAGGGAAAGACACAAGAGTGTAATGAACACAAAGAGAATGGAACCTCTTAACAGCACTTTCTGAAATAGGCTGCAGGTCAAAGGTCAAAGTCAAAGGTCAAGACTGAGGCATGTGCCTGGGGCTGTCTCGCCCCTTTATGGCATCTTTCAGGGTTGTTCCTTTCACATTTTTGAGTCTCAGCTATTCCTTCATGAACAATACAAATACAGCCAAAACGTTGTATTCAGTAGTTTTTTTTTTTTTTTTTTACTATTTTTTACCAGATCGACTGATATGGGAATCTTAATGATGGCTGATAACTAGAGAACAGAGGGTCAAAATAATTATAATACTGCATATACATAATACAATTTCAATAAATATTAAACAGAACTTATCATTGGCAAAGAATGAATGAATGAACTAGAAGTCGAATGATAGTGGGTTTTACCTATAATGATAACTAGATTGGTTGACACTGGCTGATAACAGATTAATCAATTGATAATTTTTACAATGGATACTGTATGAAAACAATCATAACCCTTCTCAGCTGCTCCAGCTGAAGAAAAACTATCGGCATGGATTTTTTATGATTGTCAACCGGTTATCGGTACCGATTAATCGGCAAAACTAGTTGACCTCTAAAATAAACGCTTCCATAAAATAAGTCGCACCAGGTCAAAATTGTGTTTTGTGGAGAGAATAAAAAACAATGCAAAATGTATGAATCACATTTTAAAATAATTTCAAATACAGAAAAATAAAATGAAATATTTACAAACATTATAAAACATTTTTTAGCTTTCTTCACACTACAACAAATTTTTCAAATATAATGGTATTCAGAAAAGAACAGGCTTGAGAAATCTAAGTAAACAAATGACAGTGCCATTTACTATAAACAACATTTATTATAATTGCTAAGCCTAAACTAATTTAAAGCGAAACTGAAACTATCGGAATCTTGGAAATGTGCTGTAAAAAAAAAATTATGCACACGTTTTTATTTCAAATAATAAAACAATTGCAACTTAAATTCCATAAAACATAGTAATGTACATGATATTTCTAAATTCACTTGATCTGAAAATATGATCTGAAAATATGGGAAAATTATCAATGGCAAAGACTGTCATGATTGATATAATTTCGGATTTATACCTTGAAATAATTATTAAAATTAAATTATACATATTATACATTAATATGATATAACACATGTAATATTTTAAATATTATTGTATTTATTATTTAATTATAAATGCATATTTAAATATGTATACATTTACATTTACTTATTTTTAAATAAAGTATGTAGTATAACCTAACTTTAGTTTAACTTCTACTAAACTTTGAACAAACATTTAAAAACGGCAAACGGGAGGATATTCACGATTACATTCCATTTCAAAATTCACTTTAAATGATATTGAAATTATTACATTATAATTATAATTGCAATATATATATATATATATATATATATATATATATATATATATATATAATATATATACATTATTTATAATGCATCAACAGACGAGCCTTCAAGTAAAAATAAAACTGCAGATAAAGAGCATCAAAGAGCTGCGAGACACGATTAATGATTAATATCAGCTGTATTAAAATTGTCAGACGGACTCTCAAAATTTGAGTGATAACCAGAGATGACTGATTAATTAGTAATCAAACCCACGCAGACGTGACACTAATGACGGGAAACTGTGAAACTCTCATGTGATGGAAAACTGATGACATTTACAAGTTAAAGAGCAGCGATGACATGCAGGACATCAAGTTCACTGAAAACAGGGCTTGAGTTTAATGCATGTTACTGGTCTTATTGTGAATGATTCATTAACGCAAATATATCTATATAAGAAAAAACAGTAAGATGTTTATTCATCAGGAAATTATTGCATAGTGAAAAGTGATTATATATATAACTTAGATAAACTAAATCTGAAATAAAAATGTATAAAGAGTATATATAAACATTTAGAAACTATGCATAATTTATAAAACATAAAAATGACAAAAAAACACCATTTTTTTAAAAAAAAGTTTCTCATTCATTCAAACTACATACATATACACATCTACTGTTCATATATGTATATAAAATATATATATTTCCATAATTTCACAACACATTTGCATGTCCATAGTTATGTAATGTTGCTAAATGGTCACTTAATAACATATTTTTAGTGTCTTTTTAGAAAGTGTTTTTATTACGGTTGTTGCTATTTTAAAATGATTTATGCATATTTATTGTACATTTTCATGATTTTATTAATTATTAGCTATTCATCAACTCACAAACCTCAGTTTGTGGCTGAAGTGATGTCAACAAAAAAGTCATTTAAAAGAGCAAGTAGATTACAAATGGAAACAGATTTTCTCCGTTTAATTACATGCACTGATGAATCGTTCACAGTGAGACCAGGAACAGCATCATGAAAGTGCATCGGTTGATTCTGTTTTATGGATGGATGCTGGTTTTCAATTAACCGGATGAGGAATGGAGTGGATGCACTGCAGAGACGGCGTGCAGGTTTGTTGTGTGTAAACATGTTGTGTGCCAGGATCTGACAGCGGTGTGTGTGTGTGTGTGTGTGAGTAGTGACCTGTGCTTTGGCCAGTCTCTTCTCCAGCGTGTCTCTCTCTCTCTCGGTCTGCAGCAGACGCTGGTTCAGCTCCACCACGTCACCCTTCAGAGACGCCAGCGCAGCCAGATGCAGCTGCACACACACACACACACACACACAAACATTACAGCACGGGAAAAAAATTAAATAAATAATCACAACCTGCACAGTGTGTTTCTCTAGTGAGCTCGGACTTTATATAAACATCTACTGTTCAAAAGTCTGGAAGAATTATGATTTTTGAATGTTTTCGTCTCTTCTCACCAAGGCTGCATTTATTTGTTCACAAATACAGTAAAATTGTTAAATATTATTTCTATTTCAAACATCTGTTTTCTGTGTGAATCTGTGTTAAAGTGTAATGTATTTCTGTGATGCTCCGCTGTATTTTCAGCATCATTCCTCCAGTCTTCAGTGTCACATGATCTTCAGAAATCATGAAAATATCATGATTTACTGCTCAAGAAACATTTCTGATTATAATCAATGTTGAACACAGATGTGCTGGTCAATATTTTTGTGGAAACTGTGGTACATTTTAATTTACAGGATTCACAGATTCATAGACAGTTCAAGTACAGCCTTTATTTGAAATAAACATTTTTTGTTACATTATAAATGTCTTCACTGACACTTTAATGCCTCCCCGAAGAATAAAAGGTATTAATTTCTTTAAAAAAAAAAAAAACATCTGAGAGAGAACAGTTTTTTCAACAGATCAGAAAAAAATATATATATTTTTTGGTTTGTTTTTTGTGTACAATGTTGTTTGCAGTGTAAACACACAACACACACACACACACACACACACACTCTCTCTCTCTTCTACTGGAATCAGCTGCTAAACCTCATGAAATCAACAGTGGATCTGTGATGTCTGCACAAACCCATTTCACATCTCAGCAGAGAGAAAGAAATAAAATCCTGAGAATAAGATCCTGAGAGTTTATAAGAACCAGCCGAACACATACAAACACACACACACACACACCCACACACAACCTCTCTGAGAAATACTTTTACACACCAGTGCCTGGCATGAAAAGACTGCATTCAGTGTGTGTGTGTGTGTGATACAGTGAAAGTTTTCAGCTCAGACTAAAACAGTTTATTTATGACTATATTTTCCCCATATACTTTAAAATTATGACCATCTTACAGTAAAACAACAACAGTCACTACCAACAAATTTGCAAGACTTCAGCTAGCATGCAAATTATTAATTCCATGTACAAGTACGAAACGCATGAGGTAGGCAACATTTGTGATGTTGATTTACAATTTTTGAAGTTTGCACAGCTTTGCTTCACATCTAGTGAGAGAACAGCAGTGAAGACGAGAGCAAACATCACTCAGGCAATTAGAAACTGACCTCTGACCTCTGTTATAACGGCTGATGGACAAGAACTGGAGTCCTTACAAACTACATACACCACAAAAATAACTACATCTATTTTGACAAACTCAGTGGACTCAAATTATTTTTATGTTTTTAGTTTTACTTAACAATAACAACCCTGATTTTATTATAGTTAGCCAAAACTAAAAAAAAAAAAAAAAACTAAAAATATATATATAACCTTCAGCTTATCGCCAATGCAACATTTCCCATTTTCATTCCCATAGCTTAACGCGAAATATTAAAATGATTGCGATAATAGTGAATGAATGAAAGGAAAACTGTGAGTGCAAATAACTGTGTTAATAGATGCACGTATAATGTGCATTTAACTTGGAATATTTACAATTATTTATCAATATTTTGTATATTTTATTATATAAATATTTGTTACAATTTAAATCGTTATGCACAATTAAGACCAGAGATAGCAGCACAGATTTCTTCCAAATATAAAACAAATACTACGCTTACTAAATGGTTAACTTAAAAAAAGGAAAGAAATCAACACAGTTGCATAAACTGTACAAGTAGAATATTAGTAGATTTCCAAATAGTACACAAATTCTACATTTTAAATAAATCAAATTAATTAACTATAAGAATTAAAATAATAAAATTAAATACAACTGCCTATATGAGTAAATATTATTAGATCTTCAAATACTACACACACACACACACACACACACAAACAAATACTAAACTAAATGAATTAAGTAAAAAAACTGTATTCATTACAGCAGCATGTACATGCAGAATATTATAAGATCATTAAAACTCTGAGTTTATTAAATTAAATGAAGAATTTAATACACCATTAGAATATTAGATTGTCAAATACTACACAAATAGTAACAGACGTTCCCTTCTCCTCTCTATTAATGTGCTTGGACCAAGAGCTCTATAAACAGCCAGCCTCTTTTGCAATGCTCTTTTGTGTCTTGCCCTCCTTGTGCAAGGTGCCAATGGTCGTCTTTTGGACAACTGTCAGGTCAGCGGTCTTCCCCATGATTGTGTATCCTACAGAACTAGACTGAGAGACCATTTTAAAAGGCCTTTGCAGGTGTCTTGAGTTAATCAGCTGATTAGAGTGTGGCACCAGGTGTCTTCAATATTGAATCTTTTCACAATATTCTAATTTTCTGAGATACTGAATTTGATATTTTCCTTCGTTGTCAGTTATAAACATCAAATTTTGCTCTTCTTAAATTTAATACAGCTGCATGTTCATTTCATTTAGAAAAGAAAAAAAAAATTTCATAAAGCAGTTTTGTTTCAGTCTCATAACATTGTCAAAAAGGCCAACATGACCTCAGACGTAAATAAAGGTCGTATGGGAAACGTGTCAAAGTCATCTGGAGAGACTTCATCATGTTAAAGAGTCAAAGGCCTTGAAAGGCAATTTGAAAACCATACTAAAATAAATCTGTGAAACCAACCACGCTTCAATTATCTAATGGGGTTACGGCCGGCGCTCTGCTGGAGAGCAAATGCAGCACGAGGGGGTCGTTCAATCACGGCTAATTGAAGACATTACGGCCCACAGCACGTCTCATGAACCTTCAGAATATCACGTCCAAATATCCTGCAGCTTCGGAGACGGTGATGTTAATTACAAATAAAGAATCAAACCGCATATGCTCTTAAATTATATTTAGGAATTTTCAAATCAAATTTTAGATCTTTTAATTCTATACAATGTGCAAGTCAAATAGTGAATTTTCAAGTAATACACAACTAATAAAACAGGTAATAATAATAATAATAATAATTACTAAATAATAAAACAATGTGTCTAAATAATTAAATAACTAAAATAAATTAAGAATAAAAAAGATAGTATATTTTTATTACATTTTCAAATATATGACAAATACTAAATCTAAACTAACTTAATAAAAAAAAAATCTAATTCATTAGAACTGCATACACAAGTAAATATTAATAGAGTTAATATAACACAAAAACTAGTTAATTTTATATATATATATATATATATATATATATATATATATATATATATATATATATATATATATAAAATCAATACAGCTGTATATGCAAATGGAATTTAAGCAGATTTTGAAATACCACACAACTTCTAAAATTACTAAATTAAATTAAGAAAAAAAGATAAAGAATATATATATATATATATATATATATATACACACACACACACACACACACACACACACACACACATACATACAATACAGAATATACAAGTAGAGTATTATTAGTTTTTTCAAATATTAGTAAACAAATAGTAAAATTACTAAATTAAATTAAGAACTTAAAATACATATTTTAACTCATTACAACCATATAAACAATATTAGTTGATTTTCAAATACTACACAAATGGTATAATCACTAAATTACATTAGAATATATATATATATTCTCTATATATGAGCTCTTTTTGAGACTTTGGAGACGGTGATGTTTTTTAATAGAAACTCAAACATCATACGCTCTCTGAATGAAATGTGCGATTCATAAACAGCTTATAAAACCTCCATCGCTGGATAATTCATGTAAATGCTGTCGGCCAGTTGATTTAAATATTCACACAGACGCGCTGGTGTTTGTAATCTACTAACGAGCCGCTCGTGATGAAACGCTCGGTTCTGACCGTACATCAGTGTCATTTCTCTTGGGGTCACAATTAGGTTAAAAGCACTGAGTGCTCAGCCTGATCTCCACGTCTCCTCGTGCTCCTCTTTAATGGAGTCTGTGAGATTGATATTCTGAAGAAGCCTGAATATATCACACACAACTGGATCTTTATTACTGACCCCGAAGGGATGTAAACCAGCAACATTCAGGGTGGTTTTAACCATTAGATCACATCAGACTCCAAAGCATACAACAGGTTTACATGCAAAATAATGTCTTTCAGCTATAAATGCCAAAGCAACATTTCTCTTTTTCATTAAGTTTAACTTCCAGAAGTAAAATAACTTAAGTAAAAAAAAAAAGGTTTCGTATATTTTGATGGAAGTTAAACAAAAATATTAAATATATCCTAAAAACACAATTTAGTTGACTTTTTCATAAAATGAACTTAACTTAATGTAAAGCATGAACAATTGAAATATATCATTGAAATAATCTCCATTCTCAAATATTTAGATTGAAATTTAACTAAAATATTAAGTATGCCCTAACAATATTTTGTTGGTCAAATACGAGTTTATTTTCGTGAAATAAACATAGATGTGAAAAAATAGATGTAAAGCAAAAACAAAACAATAAATTGTATCATTAAAATATTTTTCATTTTCAAATATTTTAACTGACATTTAACAAAAATATTGATTATATCCTAAAAATATGATGTGTCGCTCAAACACTAGTTTATTTTTGTGAAATACACTTAAAAGTTATAAAAGCATGAACAAAATGATTAAATAATCCTTCAAATATTCTCCATTCTCAAATATTTTTAGTAAAATTTACTAATACTGAATATATACTAAAGTATAATTTGTCGGTCAAATACTAGTTTATTTTTATGAAATACACTTAATAGATATAAAGCATGAACAAAAATATGCTTTAAAAATAAAATACAATGCACTACAGTGCAATTTTAAAACTCAATGAAAAATAATTATAATGTATATAGTATATTTTAAATTCTCAATTATTTTGACTGAAAGTTGGCAAAAATCTTTTGTATATCATAAACTTAGAATGCGTTTGTCAAATACTAGTTTCTTTTAATGAAATAAACTTAACGGTTTAACGAGCATTAACAAAACTATGCTCCAAAAACGAAGCACATCTTAAAAATGTAAATTTCTTTTCATAAAATAATTTATCATATTAGATATTAATCAGACAAAATTTACAGTCGGATTTAAAAAAAATTTTAACACTTAAGTGATTTTATTCTATAACTATTTATTATTGCGATATTTAAAAAGACACAAGTTTATTTTAATGCAATCCTGCAAACATTAAACACAGGTTATGGGTTTCGTAATGTATTTTTCAGTGTCAAATCTTAGTCCTGAAGCAAAACCAGTACTCGATCCAGTCCTCAGTGCTGACTCGGGTTTTCCAGTTTCTAATTAAGTTCAGTTTCACTTCATTACGTCTGAAGCGGATCATTAAAGCCTGTGAAAGCAGGTCTGAGACTCAATATCTCACTCAGCTCTTTACAAACACTTAGAAACGCTGACACACACACGGTTTAAGTTGAGTTCAGATCATAACAAAAAGATCTTCTGCTTATCAAGGCTGCATTTATTAAATACTATTCCAATGTTTTCTGTGTGAATGTGTGTTGAAGTGTAATGTATTTCTGTGATGCTCCGCTGTATTTTCAGCATCATTCCTCCAGTCTTCAGTGTCACATGATCTTCAGAAATCATGAAAATATGATGATTTACTGCTCAAGAAACATTTCTGATTATTATCAATGTTGAACACAGCCGTGCTGCTCAATATTTTACTGGAAACTGCGATGCATTTTTTTTAGGATTCACAGTTGAACAAAAAGTTCAAAAGAACAGCGTTTATTTGAAATAGAAATACTCTTTTGTTACATTATGAATGTCTAGTGCATCCTTGATGAACAACAAATGACAACAAAATTTCGAACGGTAGTGTAGGTGATACAGATGTAAATACAGATGGTGATGAATGACTGAAACAGCACTAAACAGAGACACTGCAACACACACACACACACGTCCCAGCATGCCAGTATGAGATATTACATAATGCATTAAATTTGGGAATGACTAACAAGCGGTTACATAATAAAAACAGCCCCTCTGAAACGTCTGTCAGGAAGCAGTTCAGTCGAGCTCTGGATCACGACGAGAAGGAGCCGGTGTGTTTTATCACAAAGCACACACACACACACACACACACACACACACACACACGCACACACACAAAGCTAATTTACCCAACTGCCTGACAACACGTCAGAGGAGCCTGTGCTGCTTGACAGGAATGCTGGGAATCATTTCTGCCACACACACACACACACACTCACCTTTGACTGTCACTGATATGTCGTCTCTGTCGCTGCTGCTAAACTCCAAACGAAACGCTCATCATCTTCTGCGGTTCTAACCTTGGTTCGTTCACATGTGAATATTATAACAGCTTCCTTTAGCCGTTTACACTGGCCTTTCCTTCCTGTCAGGATAGGGAGGGATCATCTCTCTGTGTGTGTGTGTGTGTGTGTGTGTGTCTGTGTGTGTGTGGCGGTCTTATAAGTGTGTGTACACTAGTAGTCCAGAGATATGGGTTTATTTAAAGTACAATGTGACACTCACTTATAATGTTACACATCATTTCGGTTTCAAATAAATGCTGTTCTTTTAAACTTCGTTCATCTGTGAAAAATGCATGACGGTTTCCAATATTGAGCAGTAGGGCTGCACGATTATGACAAAAATCATAATTGTCGATTATTCCCTTGAAATTGTAATTGCGATTATATATTACGATTAGCACAATTTAGATTTAATAATTTTTTTAATAGCTTTATGCCATTGTTTGAAGCCACTGCATGCCATATTGTTATATCAAAATAAACCAGCGGAAAACACTCTTCCTGAAAAACTTTTTTTTAAGCCTCAAATATCATATATATATACATAATTATTATTATTATTATTTTATTTATTTATTTTTTCTGAGAAACCAAACCAAAGTAAATATATGCATGGTATTATGTTATATTAAAACAAAGAAATTCAAACAATTGGGAAAATAACCCTTAAGATAATCTGTAGAGAGAACAACAACATATGTTATCTTGTACACAGAATGATGTAAGTGAACTTTTTTTGTGTGTAATTGTGCCTTTAAACGATTACATAATTGTGTCATCTGTAATTGTAATTGCGATTACAAATTCGATTAATTGTGCAGCCCTATTGAGCAGCACGACTGTTTTCAACATTGATATCGTTGACTTGATTGCAAATAAATGCACAGACACTATTTAACTGAACAGAGATGACCTGCCTTTTAACTATCATTTTGCATTATTGAGACACTGTTTTCCAAATGAATGTTGTTCAGTGCTTTGATGCAATGTATTTTGTTTAAAGCGCTATATAAATAAAGGTGATTGATTGATTGATTGATTGATAATAATCAGACATGTTTCTTGAGCAGTAAATCATCATATTATTCTGATTTCTGAAGATCATGTGACACTGAAGACTGGAGGAATGATGCTGAAAATACAGCGGAGCATCACAGAAATACATTACACTTTAACACAGATGTTTGAAATTCTAATAATATTTCACAATAATATTGGTTTTAACTATTTATGATCAAAGAAATGCAACCTTAAATCATAAAGCTGAAAATCTAGAAAACATATTATCAATTGATAAGACAAGCTTATTGATAATTAAACTTTAATAAAACAATTAAAATGGAATCCAGAAAGAAATAAAACAGGAAACACAAAATTTTTGGGGGGTGGAAATAAAACATTGTTATAAATGATTAAACTGTTAAAGTTTCATGAATTCAATTTATTACACGTGCCTTTTGATAATTAAAATGTAATTAAACCAGTAAAATGAAATCAAGAAATTGTAAACAGAAAACACGCAATTAGGAAAAAAAATATTATTACAACTTTAATAAATTATTAAATATTATCTAACTGCATTTTTGTAATCAAATATATGAGCAGAAGAGATCTTTCATGAGCATATGAATTTTATTATTATTATTATTTATTTTTTTATTTTTTACTGCAAATTGTAAAAAACATGGAAACAACTTAATTGCATTTCCACACTAAGTGCAAATCTTCCTCAGAAATTAAAAGCCTTAAATTGAAAGACTTTTGAAAGAATCGTTTTTTTCCCAATAAAGAGCCATTCACAACAGCAGCATCAATAACTGGAGCACGATTCACTTTCATTCAGACACTCAAACTTTCCTCCAAAGCATTGCAAAAATGTGAATGGCTTAGTGCAGGGCTCTCCAAACTGTGTCCTGCAGAGTTCAGCTGCAACCCTAATTAAACATCTGAACCAGCTGATCAAGCTCTTACTGTGTTGAGGCAAGCTGGAGCTAGACTAACCGAGTTTGGAGACACTGGTTTAGAGACAGATTGCAGGCGATTCACTTTATTGGGTCGCGTGTTTTTAACATCAGTTTGTTGCAGGAATGAAGTTTTCAGGATGGAGTTCCTGCAGCTACTAACATCTCTCAGATCTCAAACACTCACGCTGAGGCAGAGGTCAAAGGTCGTGACACGAGGTCAATATGTTAGACATCAAAGACGTTTTTTTTTCGAGAGAGAGAAAAACAATGATAAAGTCATCTTGTTTTAAGTGCAGTTCGGTGAGTTTCACATGCACGTCATTTTAAGACTTTCAGGAATCAAACAGGGCGCACATTTAAATTCAATTAGTTAGAGCTGTATATGATGACCACAATGTGGAAAACATGGAGAGAATACCAGAATCTAGTCATACAAATGGAATTGACAGTATTGTGAGGAATGTTACCAAATCTGGCAAACAAAAAATAATTCAATAAATCAATAAAAATCATAGGGTCAAAATCAAAAATAATCATATTTTTTTAAATAAAAAAATATATTAAAATGTTAAAGTTTTATTAATTCTACTGATAAGACATGCATTTTGATTATCAAACTTTATTCAAACAATTAAAAAGAGTCCAGAAAAATAAAAACAGCAAACTTGGAATTTTGAGGGAAAAAATAAAACATTTCATAGGGCCCCATTACCGTTAAAATTGTAATTAATTATTAAATTGTAAAAGGTGTATGAATTCAATTGATTGCACACACTTTTTATTTAAATATAATTAAATTATTAAAATGGAATCCAGAAAAATGTAAACAGAAAACACAGAATTATGGGAGAACATAAAACACAAAATAATATATATATATATATATATATATATATATATATATATATATATAGATATAGATATAGATATATATATATACATATATATATATAGATATAGATATATATATAGATATAGATATATATATATATATATATCTATATATAGATATATATATATATAGATATATATATATATATATCTATATATAGATATATATATATAGATATATATATATATATATATATATATATATATCTATA
Source organism: Carassius auratus (assembly GCF_003368295.1). Classification (NCBI taxonomy): domain Eukaryota; kingdom Metazoa; phylum Chordata; class Actinopteri; order Cypriniformes; family Cyprinidae; genus Carassius; species Carassius auratus. The sequence continues at coordinate 2,936,186 of NC_039247.1, read as the reverse complement.
TATACATATAATTAGAGAAAAAAAAATACAAAATTTTTTTGGGGGAAAAAACTAAATATTCTGTTGGGCCCTAATATTTATAAATGTTTAATAAACTATTAAAATGTTAGACCTTTATGAATTTAATTGATTAGACAACACTTTTAATAAAAAATAATAATAAACCATTAAAGAGTAACAGTAAACATGGAATTTAGGGGGAAAAAATATACAGAATTTGTAAAAAAAAATATATATATATATATATTGTCATACGGCCCATATTAGCATAAAGTAAATGATGTGAAACAAAACAACAGATAAAAGGTAGAAAGAGATCAATGTAAACTGTATTTAATTTGTTGGCATCTACAAGAACTTAAACTCAGGAGGCACAGAACGAACGTTCACACGCTTCCCAACTGTGGAATGTCGGCAGGACGCAAACAATCAGACACTGTCTGAAGATTCCCATCAGGAAGAGGATCTCCACCCCACCGGTCAAACTCCAGAAAAAAACGCCTCGGACAACAATGACGGCAGCACAGAGGGTCATTTCCATCACAGCACAAACATTCACCCGTTACAATGAGTTCTAGCACAGTTTCTCTGGTCATTAGACGAGTGCAATCTCCAATTCAATTCTTCAGCTCTGAAACTAATTAGATTTGCTTTGGATAAATATAACGAGAGCTAGAGCAAAGATCCAAGCCATTTCAACCCAAATTTATCAGAGCCGTTTTTTGCAGATCGACTTCTGATTTTTGTTTCCCAAGCATTTTTTAGTCGGACAGCAATGGTTTCTCCATTAATGCAAAACACAGAGTCATAAATAAACATGCTGAAGCTCATTTGTAGCTGGACATATATATCTGCACATTCAACACATCAAACAGAGGGTATAGGAAATAATGCATTCAATCAATTCATTTAAACAACTGATTCATTTAGAAATGGTACTTTAACTATAAAACTACTTAATGAAAGAGTGACTGAGTCATTCATTCAACTGATTAGTTTAGAAATTATACTTTAACTATGAAACTACTTAATGAATGAGTCAAGGAGTAATACATTCAACTGATTCATTTAGAAATGATACTTTAAATGTGAAAATAAAATCACCAATATGTGAATTCAAAGAGCCATTAATTTAAATGATTTGTTTAAACAACTGATTTGTTTATAAATAATAATTAAAGAATGAAACTAAAACCGCCAATGTGACAGCTTTTTAAGTTTTCAGTCGATATATATATCTTCTGATTATTTCTAAAATGTGATTGAGAAAAAGACAACGAAGAAGTCTTTTTTTAAACGAAGGTCAAAACTTTTTCTACATTTTTAACAAAAATCATTGGTAAATATATATATTTGGGACTCTTAGACCATTCCAACGATATATAGTTTGTCAAGATTAGATTAGATTTGATTGTAATATAGTGAAGTAACCGTAGGCGTCCCGAATTCGGGACGGGGTGACAGTTAAGGGGTTATGAGTAAGTCATTGAGTCAACTGATTTGTTCAAACAACTGATTCATTTAGAACTGATACTTTAAATATGAAAATAAAACAGTATAGGTGGCGACTTCACGAATGTGTCGAGTCATTAATTCAGCAGTTTCTTTCAAAATGACTTAATTACAAACAATACTTTAAATATTAAATATAAAATCACCAATATGTGAATTCAAAGAGTTATTAATTTAAATGATTTGTTTCAACAACTGATTTGTTTATAAATAATAATTTAAGTTTGAAACTAAAACCGCCAATGTGACAGCTGTCACTCACGTATTTGAAGATAGACTTGAATGTGTATGATATAAACCTACATTTTTATAATTCATGACTGAAAACATTTTTTAACATGATATTGATGTACCATTTACATTGTAATGCAATGATTGATTTTAAAATGGCTTTTAAAGGATGAATTTAGAAATTTTAAGTTTTCAGGCGATATATAACTTCTGATGATTTCTAAAATGTGATTGATCTATTACTTTTCCTACATCATTTTTAACAAAAAACATTGGTAAAATATATATTTGGGTGTCTTAGACCATTCCAACGATATATAGTTTGTCAAGATTAGACGGGGGACGGGGTGACAGTTAAGGGGTTAATGAGTAAGTCACTGAGTCAACTGATTTGTTCAAACAACTGATTCATTTAGAACTGATACTTTAAATATGAAAATAAAACCGTATAGGTAAAACAGCTGATAGATGAGTCAATAATTTAAATGGCAAATTAATTTAGAAATTATACTTTTAATACGAAACTGAAACATGTAATGAGTGAGTCACTGAGTCATTCATTCAACTGATTCGTTCAAACGGCTGATTTACTCAAGAATCGATTACTTTGATTTCAGAATCAATTATCCACCCAATTTGTTCTAAATGCTGATTGATTTAGTAACAGCTATTTAAAATCAATATCTCATTGTGCAGATATTCAAGGAAAACGCACATTTACTAGTGTGATACAGAATATAAATACAAAACTCATAATACTCCTACACATAATAAACTGAACACACGAGAAAATGCTTCTCTTTATCCATTTGCAATCTGCACAATCAAACTTGCCGCATCACAATAGGTTTGTCCTCAACAGCGTCCAAACTTGAACATCTTTTATGTCTAACTATTACAGCAAAACAAGCTCTTTCTCCTGGTAGGAAACAAAAACACTAGTCCCCTATGAAACCTGAGGTGCAAAAGTCCATTTCTCTCTCTCTCCAGCACTGAATAAAGAGCGCTTTGTCTTCAGAGGAGCTTTTATGAGCTGCGGCTGTGGTGTATATACAGCGTTTGTTTGGACTGAAGGGGGTGAAGGTACTTGAGGTGCTCACACGTTCGTTTTCCAGCTTAATGGTCTGTGAAAGGTGAATTATCTCTGTACACACTCGCTCTGAGGCCTCAGCGTCACACACACTCAACACACTTCACTCTATACACACACACACACACACCATCAGCCTTTAATGTTATAAATAGAAGAGGCTTGAGGCTGAGAGAGACAGAAACGGACACAGAAAAGAGCATCCGGATGAAAAGGAAGCAGAGAATCACTGTTATTAAGCTAAACTCAATCTACAATCAGGAAAAACAGATCAAGTGTGTGGCCCTTTCTCAGCTCCAATTATTCCAAAAAATGAAGCGCAGCCATTAGAAAATGAACAGGTTTATAAATTCTCTGTGGTTCGGTTTATCGGACTGTTAAGATGGTGATAAAATGAATGACATTACTGAATCATTGAATAAGTTTCCATTTATTTGGTATAAATAATAATAATAATAATAATAATAATAATAATAATAAACTTTTAAAAAAATTAAGGAAAATAAGAAATGTCTGATTCAGTTTTTTGGAATATATTTCCACTTATATAATATTAAAATAGAATTTCTTTACTAAAACAAAATAAATATTGAATTAAAACTTTAAACTTAATAAATAAACGAAAATGATAAATGTTGTTTTGGCAACTACTGAAATAAAATAGCTTAAGTACTAAAGTAAAATGGAAATAAAAATTTATTAAAGTTAAATAAAATTAACAAATTTCTGAAATCACTGAATACGTTTAAATTCATCTTAAATTAATGATTTTAAAATGTATTGAATTGAATCTGAAAAAAAATTGATGATAATTAAAAAACATATTAATCGATATTTGTCAACTTGTCAACTAAATTAAATAAAATGAAATAAAATTACTAAAAATACTCAAAAAGAATTCAACAATAATATATAAATGTTCACGCTCCTAGCTGTGCTGGTTTAAATTGAATGAAATTATGCAACCATGCAAACAGTCTAACCTCTGATAAAAATGTCAAAACGTCTATTAAAAAAATCTATTTAAACCAGTCCAGCTGTGTGCCAGAAAGCCCAGCACCTAGCAACCACCCAGACCTCCTTAGCAACTGCACAGTCATGCCTTTACAAGTTCTGCACAGACAAGATTTCCGAAGACATATGTAAGGAAACAAAGCTCTTGAGACTCTTGGTGTTACACACGAGAGCTTCACATCCGTCCGACAGAACCAGCAGCAGCATGTGAAATCAATATTACTACCGTGACATTCATCATTTAAACATCAGCACACTGAAACATCTCCAGCTGATTCCTCAAACCATCTGACAGCCGATAAATATTTCAGTCCGACGAACAGTGAATTTTTAACCTGCTGTGGTAGCAACAGCAGGATCTGAGCGTTATGAGCTTCTGCCGATCACTATACTACTGTAAATACTTGATTCATCAATATCAATAATCTATGGTCAAATATTTTCAAAATCACAGCCTGTAGTGTCTGATTCACACACCTACAAAATCACCTCAAGCATTGATTTATTTACTTTTCCAAATAGAGGTATCCATGTCACCGGGTAATTATATATTTTTTCCATTTAGCAGAAAAAACTAAATATCGCAATGTGCGTTTTTTTCCAATCTCGTGCAGCCCTAATGCAGTCTGAAGTTCGGTTAATCGTTCAGTTCAAGTTAACTGGCCAAAATAAACAGTTATCAAACTTACAGCAAAAATATCTCTATTTCTAATATCACCCTTCTAGTTGGAAATGATAAAAAAAAAATTAAAATATTTTTCTAGGCACTTTAGGCCCTTTAAATCCCCTTAAGTGTTTGTAATGACATCCGATTGTGATCCAATGTGTGTTTTGGCCATATAATCTTGCTGACATATTTGTAGCTTATATCAGGCTAATCGCTAAACCTGCTTAGCATGAAACATGTAAACAGAATCTCTTGAAAATCACATACAAATCATATAGAAATTATGATTCGGTCTAAGCTGAAAACGATTTTAACTTTAATAAAAACTATTTGCACTGATTTATTGTGTTGGTTATACTTTGTCTCTTTGTGCGGTGGCTCAGGAGATCAGTCTTTGAGTCTGTGAAGACATCAACACGCTGAAAAAAAATTAAATATCAAAAAAGTATCGTATCGAAGTCAAGGTATCGGTATCGATATCTAACATTTCTGATTGATCCCCAGCCCTAGTTATCTGTCCATAATCTTACAAACATCTCAGTATCAGCCTGTCTGATTCATCAGCCTGTTAGTTAGTTGGAAATAACAAAGAAGACAAAAGAGAGGAGGAGAGACACCCAAAAATGTATCTAAAAAGCCAACATGGCAGAATAAGCTCAACATATTGGCATTCTGTGTAAAAACTATCAGTTAGTTGGCCAAATAAGCACAGTTATCAATCATTTATCTCAAAAATATCCCAAATATGATTCATGCTGAATCAGACAGACTCTTCTGAGGAATCCTGGAGTGTGATGTAAGAGGGAAGCAATGATGTGAAGTTAAAGGGGGGGTGAAATGCTCGTTTTCACTCAATATCCTGTTAATCTTGAGTACCTATAGAGTAGTACTGCATCCTTCATAACTCCAAAAAGTCTTTATTTTTATTATATTTATAAGAGAAAGATAGTCTGTACCGATTTTTCCCGGAAAAACACGAGCGCCTAGAGGCGTGACGTGTGGGCGGAGCTAAAGAATCACGAGTGCCAGTAGGCTTTTGCGTTGAGAGCGTCTGAAAGCTGTGACACAGATCCAGAGGCTGAAATTTAACAAGAGCAGCATCAGCAAAGGCGTCTATATGTGGTATGTACTGAAACTGTATATATTTGCTTAGCGGTTTTGGAAAATGACTTAAGTTCCACTTTATGGCGTCTTTTTTTTTCTTTCTTTTTTTTTAAGCTGTACATGTGGAAAGTGCAGTTTGATGACAACATCGCATGTTGTTTACTAGATGTGCTTATGCGCTGATAGCTAAGTTAACAACACAGAGATATTTGAAGCAGTTTTACTCACCGCCTGCGGTTCCAACACACGATCGTGACCCTTTTTAGTTGGGACTGCATTATCCTTAAGAAATAAACAATGTGCAATCCGAAATGCAGGGAACAAACAAAAACACTTGCACAACTCCGTTGATGCTCTGTAAAAATAAACTCCATCCACTGGTCCCTTAATGCTGTTTCTCTTTTGGTAATCTGTGCAGGGTTGTCTTGCCCTGGCAACCAAAAACACACTTCTTTTGTGACATTTGGCGACGCTCTCGCTCTGATCAGTGAAGTCTGTTGTGCTCTCAGTGCTCTGCTATACGGGAGCGCGCTCTTCCGGCAGAAGTGCGTCAGGACCCATATAAGGAAATTCCGCTCCATCTAACGTCACACAGAGCCATACTCGAAAAAAACTTTCCGAAACTTGTGACAAACCGGAAGAGGTTTTTTTGGAACAAAAATACTCCTTCAAACGTACAACTTAATTTTTGAAACTTTGTCCATGTTTAGCATGGGAATCCAACTCTTTAACAGTGTAAAAAACTCAGTATGCATGAAATAGCATTTAACCCCCCCTTTAAGGAAACTAAACAACCGAAAACAATATGTCTTTGTGGTAGAGAAAGCTACTTATTTGTAGCTACACGGGGAAATGAGTTAAAGCAAAGATACTGAGTTAAACATAAACAGAGATCATGCATCGGTACTCGACTGCTATTCCTTCAGCTCCCGGATGTGCAATGCTGAATTTTCTGCCGAATTTGATCTACTGAATTGGTAGAAGCGAATTTGTAAAGTGAAAAAATAGACTGAAAATTGTCATTATTTTTATTCCATATAGTTTACCCAAAAATTAAAATTACCTCATAATTTACTCAGCCTCAAGCTATTCTAGGTGTATATGTCTTTCATTTTTTTAAACACATCCAATCTGAATTATATTAAAAACTTCCTGGATCTTCCAAGCTTTATGATGGCAGTGAATGTGTGTTATTTTTCAATAGTCCAAAAGACGTCAAATAAAGTGCATCCATCCATCATAAAAATTGTCCCACATGGCTCCAGGGGGTGAATAAAGGCCTCATGCAGCGAATCCATGAATCTTTGTAAGAAAAATATCCATATTTAAAACATAATAAACAGTAATCTATAGCTTTGTATGTTTATTTGTTCTGGCAGATGACGTACACTTTAAAATATTACTGATTTTAATGTAAAAAAACAAAACATACTATAGTACAAACCTTTTAAAAGGTTAACGGTAATTTCCTGTAAAATTTACAGTGAAAAACCAAAGAAAATGACGTTCCCAGTATTCTCTGCATTGCATTTAAAATTTCGTAATCTCCGATGAATTGTGATGGATGCAGAAACGCAAAACACTGGTCATGAATAAAAAGTACAAAATGAATAATATATTATAATATTATATAATATTATAATAACACATTTTATGATGGATGGATGCGCTTTATTGGACTTCTTTTGGACTATTGAAAAATAAAACCCAATCACTGCCACTGTAAAGTTTGGAAGAGCCAGGGCATTTTTAAATACAACTTTAACTGAACATGTCTGAAAGAAGAAAGTCATATACACCTTGCATGGCTCGAGGATGAGTAAATCAGTGTAATTTTCATATTTTGGTGAACTATCCCTTTAAAGCACTTCATCAATCCATTAAGGGTATTAACTAATGAACTGCAGTGCGTCTAGTTACCGCACACCTTTCTTCTCTTGCTGAACCAGACAAATAAACCCAATAAAACATTGTGGATTTACCGGCCCCGCGGGTTTAATAATGCATGCTGTAAATTTGTATAAAATAAAAGCTGCTTTCATATCTAGACTGGCTCATTGTTCAGGCCTTCTCAAGCGGAGGGCCTGTAAATCGCAGTGAGACGCCGCTTTCCTCTCGAGTGAGTTTGTCTTCCTTACAGAAGTGCCATAAATCATGGCCGTCACAACACCAGCTTGCTCATGTCTCCGTTCACAATCTCCCATCACATCCATCAGCGAGCGCAGAGCTTTACGAGCTGATGGAGGCGCCGGTAAATCTGAGAACATTAGTGCCCTGAACTATAGCAGCTCAAAGATGTCGTACCGAGAAAGAGACGGAGACTGATCTTGAAATACTCAGAGACAGAAAGTCAGTAACTGAGCTTTTGAAGCTGCTCTCAGGTGATCTGATCTCTAGTGATGTCAGGTTAACACAGGTCTCCTGTGAACACTTGTGATGAGATTTAATCAAAAAGAGTCTTTAATATCATGACTGCATATGCATTTACATCTACTTGCATCACAAAATAACTCAATATTGCTTTTAAAATCAGTGCAAAATTCAGCTCGCCACTAAATGCAACATCAAACTGCTCTCTTAGAGATCATGACAGCGGATGGAAAATCTACAATAACACATCACAGCAGCACAATTAACTACTGAACACGGAGACACTTAAACTTTACAGTTTGATCTGACAAGTCTTAAAACGCTTGAGAATAATAGACCTTCTTGAGGAAGTGGCACTGGTCTGATTGTACAGCTAGTTTTGTGGGGCTGAAGCTCTCCTTAAAAGGATCACCCTTGGCATAGCATGGTAATTATACTTCAATATTAAAGGGTTACTACACCCCAAAATGAACATTTTGTCAATCACTTACCCCCATGTCGTTCCAAACCCATAAAAGCTCCATTCGTCTTCGGAACAAAATGTAAGATATTTTGGATGAGGTTTGTGACTGTCCCATTGACTGCCAAGTAAATAACAGTGTCAAGGTGCAGAAAAGTTATGAAAGTCGTCGTCAGAATACTCAGCCTGCCATCAGACATGTCCTCCGAGCCACAAGGGTGCGCTGTTTTATTTAAAATAAAAGCTAAATACATGTAGAAGCAGCGCGTCCTTGTGGCACGAGAGCATACACAGCATACAGTGATATGGAGTGACACAGAGGAGACTGTTGACAAAGGAATTATTGAATAAAGTCGTTATTTTTGTTTACTTCGCTTAAAAGTGTTCCTATTGCTTCATATAACCCAGATTGCACGTCTGATGGTCAGATTGAGTATTTAGATGACTTTTCATACCGATGGCTCAATGGTAGAGCATTGCGTTGGCAGTGCAAAAGGTTGTGAATTCGATTCCCAGGGAACACGTTAGGTAAAAAATTTAAGCCTGAATGCATTGTAAGTCGCTTTGGATAAAAGTGTCTGCATGAATTTATTATTATTTACCTATTACTTATTTTTATTTACTTGGCAGTCAACGGGACAGTCTCAAGCCTCCACATCCATCAGCGAGCGCAGAGCTTTACGAGCTGATGGAGGCGCCGGTAAATCTGAGAACATTAGTGCCCTGAACTATAGCAGCTCAAAGATGTCGTACCGAGAAAGAGACGGAGACTGATCTTGAAATACTCAGAGACAGAAAGTCAGTAACTGAGCTTTTGAAGCTGCTCTCAGGTGATCTGATCTCTAGTGATGTCAGGTTAACACAGGTCTCCTGTGAACACTTGGCACTGGTCTGATTGTACAGCTAGTTTTGTGGGGCTGAAGCTCTCCTTAAAAGGATCACCCTTGGTATAGCATGGTAATTATACTTCAATATTAAAGGGTTACTACACCCCAAAATGAACATTTTGTCAATCACTTACCCCCATGTCGTTCCAAACCCATAAAAGCTCCATTCGTCTTCGGAACAAAATGTAAGATATTTTGGATGAGGTTTGTGACTGTCCCATTGACTGCCAAGTAAATAACAGTGTCAAGGTGCAGAAAAGTTATGAAAGTCGTCGTCAGAATACTCAGCCTGCCATCAGACATGTCCTCCGAGCCACAAGGGTGCGCTGTTTTATTTAAAATAAAAGCTAAATACATGTAGAAGCAGCGCGTCCTTGTGGCACGAGAGCATACACAGCATACAGTGATATGGAGTGACACAGAGGAGACTGTTGACAAAGGAATTATTGAATAAAGTCGTTATTTTTGTTTACTTCGCTTAAAAGTGTTCCTATTGCTTCATATAACCCAGATTGCACGTCTGATGGTCAGATTGAGTATTTAGATGACTTTTCATACCGATGGCTCAATGGTAGAGCATTGCGTTGGCAGTGCAAAAGGTTGTGAATTCGATTCCCAGGGAACACGTTAGGTAAAAAAATTAAGCCTGAATGCATTGTAAGTCGCTTTGGATAAAAGTGTCTGCATGAATTTATTATTATTTACCTATTACTTATTTTTATTTACTTGGCAGTCAACGGGACAGTCTCAAGCCTCCCGGTTTTCATCCAAAATATCTTGAATTGTGTTCTGAAGATGAACTGAGCTTTTATGGGTTTGGAACTAGGTAGGGGTGGGAGATATTGACAAAAATGGATATCTCGATATTTTTTTTCAATATCTCGATATCGATATTCAGATTATATTTTTGCAATCCTTCCAAGAAATGTGTTCAAACTGGCAAAGATGGTCCAGTTGGTCTTTTGACTTGCTGCATTTGACCTATTATTGTATAGAATTACTAGTACATAAAGATATGAGACTTATTGATTTAAACATGAACCAAGTTACTGTACTAAATATTTTAATATAAGAACAGTGATTTTTCAATATATGTAGGTAATAAAGTAACTTTGTGCTTTACAAACAGTACTCTATTAGTAATAGACTAACAAAACTGTGTTTTGTGCGTTGTCCGGAGAAGATGAAAGAGGTTGGTTGTGGCGTTCTGCTTTAAGCCGATCTGCTTTCGACAAATTCTACAGATGGGCGACGTTTGTTGCTCATCTTTTTCGTCAAAACCAAACCATCTCCAGGCTAAAGAAGCTGACCAACATCTCGCAGTTAGTTCTTCTGGCACTGGTTTTGAGGATGACTGTGTAATTTCGTTTTGTTCACTCATTTTTGTGTTGTTACGCTCAAAGCTAGATAACAAGTGACTGATGAGTCACACGCACGACACACTGTGATGACGTAAGACGTAAGACTGAGGCATTATGGGCAATCCACCGTATTAATAAAAATGTTTAAGTTTGTATTTTCTAGAAGTTAAAAGAAGCCCTGTTCGTGTTCGGAGGCTATTCCGGTGGATCTCTTGGGAAAACGTATTTAATCTTTTGGACTCGTCGTTATACAAATGCAATTTTCTAATGATGCAATCACAAAGCTTGCCTCTTGAGGACGCCACAGACATTCAACTTCAGACTTTCTGCAAACAACGCATATTTTGCCTTTTCTAGCAGCTATTTTATTAATGGTACATCGGCTTTACTCTTTACGTTTTTGGATTGTTGCTTCAATCTAAGAAACATCATAACACACAGGTAAGAACTCAAATTATTAGCAGCTTACTCTCGTGCAATCGAGGAACGATCGTGATTTTGTACAAAAAAAAAAAAACATAAAATACAGTCAAACAAACCCCTACATTATTAAAATCGCTACATATAATTGTTTAGAAGGTTATAGTCTGCGTTATTTGTTTTCTCTTTAACTCCCTTCATCTCTTTTCATGTTTGGGGTGTCCCAATTTTGCATATCGTCCAGATAACAATTTGGATATTATCATCTAAACGATATATCACCCACCTCTATTTGGAACAATATGGGGGTAAGTGATTAATGACAACATTTTCATTTTAGGGTGGAGTATACCTTTAATATCTAAACTTTTAGCTCAGTAACAGTTCAGTGTGAAGCTTTTCCCTGAGTGTCAGAAAGCCCTGTGCAGATCTCCTTCGATCTAAAGTGGCTTTTTAGTGTGTACTAAAGCTAGAGAGCCGAACGTGGCACTAAATCAGCGTGAAGAGACGAAGTGGAGATAAAAATAGACAGTGGCCCTGTGCTTATCACACAGAGCTTTTATTTCTGACCGTCTGCCTGCGAGAGGACAGACGCTCCCGGTCAGATAAAGACAGCTCTGTCTTACGTCTGTCTTAGGCAGGAGGACACGAGAACAGAAGAAGTCCTGTCATCCTCAAACCTTTGTAACCTCAGACTGGGTTTTCCATGAAGGAATGCTCTTTACAATAAGGTTCCATTAGATAACCTCAACAAGTAATACGTAAATTCTTCTAAAGCATTTATTAGCCTAAGTAATACACCATTAAAATTAAAAGTCGTACCTGATAATTGACCTGAGCCAACAATATGGTCTCAACTTGTCGCATTTACATTAATGCACAAACTATAAAATGTTTAAGATGTATTTTATACAGTTTAACTGCAACTATTTGACTCCGTTATTGCACAAAATGATTAAAATGGAAAATGAAATGTGAAATTACTTGCTTAGAATGAAACTACATTAAAAAATAAAAACAAGTAAAAACTTAATTAAATATAATTAAGTAATGAAATGCAATAAAATTGTTTACATAAAATTAATTAAAAACAACTGCACTATTAAATAACAAAATAATATAATTTAATAAAAAAATTGAACTAAAAAGTATTAATTTAAATAAATATAGACTTAAAATAGCAAAAAATATATATTAATGTAAACAAACACCAAGAGAGAAAAATAGCACTCAAATGGCTAATATAAATCCACTGATATCTGATGAATAATTAGTTTTTTTTAAAGAATATAATCAAATTAACAATCAACAACACACCAACATATAAAAGCACTTAAAATAGATCAATAATTTAAATAAAGTGTTTGACCTTGAGACCATTACTGTAAAAAAAGAAAACATTTTTACAGAATTATTTCTGTTGCTACAACACACCAATAAATAAATGCACTTACAATAAATAAAGCATTTAATTGATACAAATTGTAATGAATTATTTAATCAACAACGCTCAGGTGCCTAATAAAAAAAAAAAATGTTTCTCATGAACACATAACCGTATGACTTTACAGGATTTGACCTTGAGACCATTACTGTAAAAACAATTCTAGTTAATTTCTACAAACTGAGCACAATTATTTCCACTGCAATCAACCACGTGTCATGCAGTAAACCATCATTCGGCTGGTAAAGCCCCCAGAGACGCTCATCGCTTCCAGAACAATCCCTGATCAATGTAAGAGGATAACATCTGTACACACAAGCAGCAGCTGTTCAGAGCCGCACACTTCACATAAACACGTGTTTGGACAATTAAAATGTTCAGCTAGCAGCTCCAAATCAAAGGTGCTCTCTATTAAGTGGCTTTTGTGTTTTTTTTTTGGTGTCGGATCAAACGCTCCGAGCGAGTAAGATGGGATCTGATTACATCCCTGACACTAAAATGACAACAACATCAGCTCATAAAACACACATCCACGAGGCATTACATGCACGTGGAGCAAAATGTCTCTTTCTTTTGCTTGAACTCAAGACGCGAGGAAGAAAATGAACTGCAACATTATGCAATCAAAACTAGGTGTTTTCTCCTAATAAATCTTGAGATTAATGCACAACAAGCACTAGTTAAATAAAGGCATAAAATAAACAAAACTATTTCATTATGACTCATTAGGGAAATATTTAAAATAAACAAACTTCCAATGAAACCTGAACATGGTGCAAAACGTATTATATACAACTAAATGTACCTTATTTTTATAAACCGTGATCACACACTTTCTGACCAATGAATTTTCATGCTTGTTCCAGTAAAAATTATAACAATAAAGATTATATATAAAATTATTTTTATATAAAGTATTGTATATAAACAATTATACTAACTATTATCCTCTAAATTATTTTACTCTCAATAAAAGACTTGAGAATCAAGCAAAACGAGATAAAAATATTATAAATGATAAAGAATATAAAAATTTTAATTTTAAAAATGTAAAATATAACTCTGTAAATAAATAAATATTCAATATAAATAAATAAATGCATATAAAAATTGAAATAATTATAAAAAAATTAAATTATATATTTTATAATAATTAAAAATAATTATCATTCTTAAAAATGTGCTCATGCCACAAGATTCTGAAAACAAGTGAAAGCAAATATATATAAAAAACTATTTTAAGGTGTATTTAATGTTTCATTTTGACAGCAGATACATTTTCTTAGATAAAAAAATTATATCAAATATACTTAGAAAAGAGTCTAATGACTGAGCATAACTAAAACAATATTAAACTGAAAATAAAAGTGTTAATTAAAAAAACTATAAATAATTATAATTATAATAATTTCTATTTCAGTGTGCAGTTCTTGTTAACAGCATAAGGATTTTCTAAATAAAAATATTATAACAATTATTCTCATAAATTAGTTTAAGAACCAAGCATGACTATACAAAAAATTCAAGTGACTACAAAAATGCTTATTAAAAAAACCTGTAAACAAAAAAAAAAAAACAAGTAAACAAATAACATTACAATACTGATATTCTTAAAAATGTGTTGCTCATGGCACAAGATGCTGAAAAACAGTGAAAAACTGCATATATATCCTATCTCAACTTTATGCTCACTTTTGAATTTGATTTCAGAACAGATTTCCTATTCCCTCCATTCTAGAGTCTGTGATTAAAGAAGTACATGTCTCCGGTGTAGGAGGGCGTTCACATGAGATCTGACCCTGAAAACACCCAGGATGAGAATCACATGACGAGGCTCTAAAAGTGACAGCAGAGAAACACACACACACACAGACACAGAAAGAGAACAAGAGCAGAAGTCTTTCCTCCAGTGTGTGTGTGTGTGTGTGGTGCGCTTCATCTGCTGCGTCTCACCTCTCTTCCCTCGGCCGCTGCTTCCCTGCCAGCGTTCACCGTCACTCCAGAGTTCATGGTCCCGAAACTAATGGTGTTTCCGGAGACGGTATTCCAGCCTGAGACGGCAGACGCCCGAGGCTAACGAGAAACACGTCTCTTCTCAGGTTCCTCCCGCTTCTGTAATCCACAAACGCTGCTGGCGGCTCATCCTCAACCCCGCAGTCTTCCCAACACAATCCCAGCGCATATATCCACACCAGACACACTACTCAATCCACACTCCGCACATTCCCTGAGCCAGCTCCGCAGCGCTCTGATCCACACACACACACGCAGAGAGAGAGAGAGAGAGAGAGGGACCTCCTCACAGCTGCATGGGGCCGCAGGATGGAGTATTTGACGTCTGTGTGTGTGTGTGTGTGTGTGTGTGTTTGGGAGGAGACTCCTTCAGGGAGTCATGCTCTGGACTTCCTCTCTCTCTCAGCCGCTCACTTCTACACTTACAGTAAACACTGTAGAAGTAAATCATCCAGACACATCAACTAACTCAATTAATGTATTTTTGTATTGATTGTGAAAAGTTATAAAGAAATCAATTTTTTGCTCTATTGAATTGAATGCTGTTTAACAATCTTTGATTTATAATTATTTAATACGGATTTCAATGATGTGACAGATTCTTTTTTAATCATTTAGAAATATATATTTTTTAGAAAATTATTTAAAATACAATATTGCATTATATGTTGCTATATAAACACAATATTTGCCTGAGATACAACTATTTGAAAATCTGGAATCTAAAGGAGCAAAAAAAATCTAAATATTGAGAAAATCATCTTTAAAGTTGTTCAAATGAAGTTCTGAGCAATGCATATTACTAATCAAACATTAAGTTCTGATATATTTACAGTAGGAAATTTACTAAATATCTTCAAGGAACATGATCTTTACTTACTATCCTAATGATTTTTGGCATAAAAGAAAAATCTATAATTTTAATTCGTACAATGTATTTTTGGTTATTGCTACAAATACACCCCAGAGACTTAAGACTACTTTTGTGCGGCATGGACACATATAAATATATAAATAACTTATAATTTATAATTCTTATATTAATTTATAATAATTAATATACATAAATCAATTATTTCAACACAAATACTATATAATTTAGAAATAGTTGTAAATTACAAATATTTAATATTTAAAAATCATAATTAACTATTATGATTTATAATTTTTATATTTATAGTAATTTGCATACATTTAAATTAATTATTTTTGATAGCAAATACTAATTTCAAAAATAATTATAAATTGTTAAAAAATATGTAATACTTACTTAAAAAATGTATTTAAAAATGCAATATTGAAATTTTTTACTTATATATTTTAAATAAATAAATAAGCATTATACTCCCCAAAATTCCATGAAAGCACCATAAAAAAGTATCATAAATCTCGTTATTATTTGCCGTTTTTAAAGATTTACACTTACATACTTTTAAACAATCCGCAAAACAATGCAACGCACCAGATTTGACATTATTAATAATCAAAAGTGACCAAAAACAAGCCTAATATTAAATCTGAATGGAATTTAGAGGAGTTCTTTAATTATAGATAAGCGTTTTTAATAGAAATAACTACAGTATACAAATAAATCGTAAGTAAATATTACATAATATAGCAAGTAATATATAAAAAGTGTTTCTGTTTTGGTGCTGCTGGTCATTTTGTGTACCTGACATGCTTTGGTCACCATCCACTGTAT
Organism: Carassius auratus; assembly: GCF_003368295.1. Lineage (NCBI taxonomy): Eukaryota > Metazoa > Chordata > Actinopteri > Cypriniformes > Cyprinidae > Carassius > Carassius auratus. The sequence continues at coordinate 2,919,911 of NC_039247.1, read as the reverse complement.
GAAACAGAGCAGCGTGAACATTCTGCTAAATATCTGCTTTTGTTTTCCACAGAAGAAACTCAGTCAAACTGGTTTGAAACGGCATGAAAGTGAGCAAACGGTGACAGGCTGGTCATTTTTAGGCGCACTGTCCCTTTAAACCCCAGCCTCTGATGGTTTATAGGTGTTTGCTCATTGTTTTCCTCGCTCTGGCTGAGATCCAGGGCTTTCTCTGTCGTTTCTCTGGCTGAGGCTCTTAAGCTGATTATATCGCTCTCCTGACACAGACTCTGTGTAACGGACTTAATTACAGTCTTCATCAAACAATCTGTCAGAAGCAGTCAAAAACACCCAGCATTAGAGCGTGCTGGATTTACATGTGAAGATTATATGGGTGAAAAGAGTCAAGTATTGATGTTGAACAGGGTTATATCATGAAATCAACAGCTCCCTCTAGTGAAGTGATGGATCATTTCACCAAAAATCAAAGTTTAGTCACCATTATAACTCAAAACACACTGCAGATCATTATTCACATTCACATGATCTCACAGCTATATAAACTACACACATAGAGGTCGGATATTTTGGGTTTTTGGCAAACGAGCCGCATTTCCTGCGAGAAACGTGAAGAGCTGAAGCTCAGAAATACAAAAATACTCTGATGAATAATTCATGAGCTTACTGTCATCATCACTAGACTTGTTCAGTATACTGATGCATTCGATCTCCATCTTTTCTTTATCCTTCTTAATTATTTGTTTGTGTGAAGTCACTTTTATTTATTCCTTCCAGAAATCAGTTCAGAAATCACTTGATTGAAACTTTTTGTTAACCCATTTACTCCGTGCTGTTAATTAAACTCATTTTTTATAGTCCGTTTTACTGTTTTCTTAATTGTTTGTCTGTTGCTAATTTCTCAAGCATCTTGATCCATATATCATGTACTAAATTAACACAGCAAATGTAATTTAGAACAACAACAAATTTGAATAATATTATAAACAATATAAAATTACAATAAATATAAAGAATATTTGATACATGTAAACATTAAATAATATTATAAATATATAATAAAAAAAATTAATACAAATATATACATATTTTAATTATATTTTAAAAGTATAATACATTTTTAAAAATTCATATGTACTATTTTTTATTAATGAAAGAAAGACAACAGGGCTCTAAACTAACTTTTTGCACTGGGTGCACTTTATTTTCTAAAGGTTAGGTGCGGCACACAATTATCATAGCTTATATTTGATCAATTCAGCCTTCTCAAATCCTGACGACTTGCCTAAAATAAAAACTATAGATATAAAACAGTTCAAGCATATAAGAATGTTTAAACGTTAAACCTAGATAAATGTATGATATACTCAATAGTTTGTGTTTTCCTTTTTGTTCACTCACAGTATCAACAAAATGTTGTGCTTTTATAAAATAAAGAAAACACACATGATGTGCTTTCTGCCATCTCGTCTTTAACAAGAGTACAAAAATGAACCGAAACTCACAGACATGAATTAATATATCTAAAGAAAGCTTTAAATGACTACTTAACGAAATAAAACAAATCGAAACAAAAACTCTTATAATCATAATCCATGAAGATGCACTTCTCTCTAAATGTCTAAAATATAAAAAGTAAGGAGAAGTCCAAAACAGGCCAATAACAATAAAAATTAAATCCAAAATATTAAATTTATAAAAATATATATGTAATTTAAAATATATTTAAAAAAGTAAAATATATATATAAAAATTTTTAAAAATTTAAATTTAAAATTGAAAGAAAGAGAGAAATTATTTAAACAAATTAATTCTTAATGAAATATCAGTATTGGAATCGGCCAATAAGTGTTTGATAAAATCGGTATCAACAATAATAATTAAATTAATAATTATTAAACATTCAAATTAAAAATGTATTTTCTTTTTTTATATTTTGGCTGGAAATTAAGTAAAAAAAAAAAAGACTAAAAGACTAAGTTTTTTTTTTTTTTGCAGTGAAGGAGCAGTATTCTGGTAGGATAATTATACACCGTAACCGTGTGTGTGTGTGTGTGTGTGTATGTGTTTATTTCCAAGGGCAAGAGAGGAAACAGCATTCACATTTATCATTTCAGACCATTCCCATGGTGAGCATTCGTCTTTTCATCTGTCCTCTAAAGGATAAAACACACGTCTGGCCTTTAAAACAAGCAGCCTTCACAACGGCTGGAGAAAAACTGCTTGAAGCAGCACAACTGCATCTGAAGGACACAAAGGTGAGAGAGACCATAAACCTGCAGCAAACTCAACATATAATGAGGCTACAGAGCCAAACGAGACTAACTAACACACTGTGAAGACATCTCGAAGTGAGGCGTACTACATTTTTCTGAACAGACACAACACAGCAGTCTTCTGTCCTCACCTAAAACACAAATCTGAGCCACCAGAGGCTACACAAAAGGAAAATAATAGCAATAATATTTACAAAAGCATCATTCTGGTCACTAATTACATATTTCATTAATCAAAATACAATCTAAAATATTAATACAATAAATGATAATGAAATATCAGTTTCCAAGAAGTTTCCAAGAGGAGTCTTTTTTTTTTTTTTTTTTGGCCAAAATATATTTTTAATATATACTAAGAAATATATTTTTTTTAAATTTAAAATCCAATACTTTCAATACCAAAATATATTTTAAAATGTATTTCAGGAAGACTAAAAATATATCAATTAGCCTAAATGCAAAATTATATATATAAAAAAACAACCTAATAGAGATGAAAAGTAGATTTATAATGATATAATCAAATTATTATTCGAAACATTGTAAATTATATTACTTTTTGTATAACATTTATTCAAATGTGTTATATGTTCACAGGAGTTAAACACAATAAAATAAAGCTTTGGTTCAAAAGTGGATTGAATGTATGAGAATATGTTTTAATGCTTTAAAAAAACATTTATATATTTTAAATATGTTTTCAAAAATATAGTCAAAAATGCATTGGTAGAAAATATTTAAATAAATATTTATTTAATATTTTTTTTTATAAAGTTGGATAAAGTTTGAATAGTGCTCATTTATTTGAAATAATCTGTACAATTATGAATGTCTTTACAATCAATTTGTATCTATTTAATGCATCCCAGGTGAATAAAATCAGTTCTTTTCCAAAGCACAAATGTCCTCATATTTGCATATTCTGAATGTTAGCGTATAAATACACACATCAGCTAAACTGCTCTCTAAATATGCAACAACTTTTAATAAAAAAAAAAAGCCAAATGAGTCGACCAATGCAACTAAGCAGAAAAAATATCCTTTTTCATTTAAGAGCCAAACATCTGCATGCATGACATTTATCGCTCGTTGCATCTGTTGAGGACACGATGTCAGACACTGTAATATGCTCTGGTCCCCTCCCTGCTTACCGTGGTGATGAGATGCATAGCAGATTGTCATCACTCAATGGCTGGATGTCTAAGTGGTGCCCACAGAATAACATAGGTTATATAGACAATTGGACGAGCTTTTGGGGCAGACCTGACCTGTTTAAAAGAGATGGTCTTCATCCCTCCTGGGGTGGCGCCACTCTCCTGTCTAGAAATATGGCAAATAGTCTTAGTGTTTATACTTGACTAACTGGGGCCCAGGTCAGGAAGCAGACAGACTGGCTAAACCGACCGTCTGCTAGCTGCCTCCCGTCACAGAGGTCAGTTAATTCTCAGCACATAGAGACTCTTTCACCTAGATATCACACTATAGAGACTGTGTCTGTTCCACGAACTAGAAAATACAAAAAACGTCCAAACCAAGTTAAGGTTAACAATTTAATTGAGGTTCAACAAATAAAAAACAAATGCAATATGGATAAACAAATGATAAAGATTGGCTTATTGAATATCAGATCCATTTCTACGAAAACACTTTTTGTAAATAATATGATAACTGATCATAATATAGATGTGCTCTGCTTGACAGAAACCTGGCTAAAACCTGATGATTACATTATTTTAAATGAGTCCACCCCCCAAGATTATTGTTATAAACACGAGCCGCGTCTAAAAGGCAAAGGGGGAGGAGTTGCTTCAATTTATAACAACATTTTCAGGATTTCTCAGAGGGCAGGCTTCAAGTATAACTCGTTTGAAGTAATGGTGCTTCATATAGCATTATCCAGAGAAACCAATGTTAATGATAAATCCCCTGTTATGTTTGTACTGGCTACTGTATACAGGCCACCAGGGCACCATACAGACTTTATTAAAGAGTTTGGTGATTTTACTTCCGAGTTAGTTCTGGCTGCAGATAAAGTCTTAATAGTTGGTGATTTTAATATCCATGTCGATAATGAAAAAGATGCATTGGGATCAGCATTTATAGACATTCTGAACTCTATTGGGGTTAGACAACACGTTTCAGGACCTACTCATTGTCGAAATCATACTCTAGATTTAATACTGTCACATGGAATTGATGTTGATAGTGTTGAAATTATTCAGCCAAGTGATGATATCTCAGATCATTATTTAGTTCTGTGTAAACTTCATATAGCCAAAATTGTAAATTCTACTTCTTGTTACAAGTATCGAAGAACCATCACTTCTACCACAAAAGACTACTTTTTAAGTTATCTTCCTGATGTATCCGAATTCCTTAGCATATCCAAAACCTCAGAACAACTTGATGATGTAACAGAAACTATGGACTCTCTCTTTTCTAGCACTTTAAATACAGTTGCTCCTTTACGCTTAAGGAAGGTTAAGGAAAACAATTTGACACCATGGTATAATGAGCATACTCGCACCCTAAAGAGAGCAGCCCGAAAAATGGAGCGCAGCTGGAGGAAAACAAAACTAGAGGTATTTCGTATTGCTTGGCGGGAAAGTAGCATATCCTACAGAAAAGCATTAAAAACTGCTAGATCTGATTACTTTTCTTATCTTTTAGAAGAAAACAAACATAACCCCAGGTATTTATTCAATACAGTGGCTAAATTAACGAAAAATAAAGCCTCAATAAGTGTTGACATTTCCCAACACCACAGCAGTAATGACTTTATGAACTACTTTACTTCTAAAATCGATACTATTAGAGATAAAATTGCAACCATTCAGCCGTCAGCTACAGTTTCGCATCAGACAGTGCACTATAGACCCCCTGAGGAACAGTTCCACTCATTCTCTACTATAGGAGAGGAAGAATTGTATAAACTTGTTAAATCAACTAAACTTACAACATGTATGTTAGACCCTATACCATCTAAGCTCTTAAAAGAGGTGCTTCCAGAAGTCATAGGTCCTCTTCTGACTATTATTAATTCCTCATTGTCATTAGGATATGTCCCCAAAACCTTCAAACTGGCTGTTATTAAGCCTCTCATAAAAAAGCCACAACTTGACCCCAGAGAACTAGTTAATTATAGACCAATCTCGAATCTCCCTTTTCTGTCCAAGATACTAGAAAAGGTGGTATCCTCACAATTATATTCCTTCTTAGAGAAAAATGGTATATGTGAGGATTTCCAGTCAGGATTTAGACCGTATCATAGTACTGAAACTGCTCTCCTTAGAGTTACAAATGATCTGCTCTTATCATCTGATCGTGGTTGTATCTCTCTATTAGTTTTATTGGATCTTAGTGCTGCGTTTGACACAATTGACCACAACATTCTTTTGCATGGACTTGAACACTTTGTTGGCATCAGTGGAAGTGCATTAGCATGGTTTAAATCGTACTTATATGGCCGCCATCAGTTCGTAGCAGTGAATGAAGATGTATCATATCGATCACAAGTGCAGTATGGAGTACCTCAAGGCTCAGTTCTAGGGCCGCTACTCTTCACGCTTTATATGTTACCCTTGGGAGATATCATCAGGAAACATGGTGTTAGCTTTCACTGTTATGCTGATGATACGCAGCTCTATATTTCCTCGCAGCCCGGTGAAACACACCAATTTGAAAAACTAATGGAATGCATAGTCGATATAAAAAATTGGATGACGAGTAATTTCTTACTGCTAAATTCAGAAAAAACAGAGGTGTTAATCATAGGGCCTAAAAACTCTACTTGTAATAACCTAGAACACTGTCTAAGACTTGATGGTTGCTCTGTCAATTCTTCGTCATCAGTTAGGAACCTAGGTGTGCTACTTGATCGCAATCTTTCCTTAGAAAGCCACGTTTCTAGCATTTGTAAAACTGCATTTTTCCATCTCAAAAATATATCTAAATTACGGCCTATGCTCTCAATGTCAAATGCAGAAATGTTAATCCATGCATTTATGACTTCAAGGTTAGACTATTGTAATGCTTTATTGGGTGGTTGTTCTGCACGCTTGGTAAACAAACTACAGCTAGTCCAAAATGCAGCAGCAAGAGTTCTTACTAGAACCAGGAAGTATGACCATATTAGCCCGGTCCTGTCCACACTGCACTGGCTCCCTATCAAACATCGTATAGATTTTAAAATATTGCTTATTACTTATAAAGCCCTGAATGGTTTAGCACCTCAGTATTTGAATGAGCTCCTTTTACATTATACTCCTCTACGTCCGCTACGTTCTCAAAACTCAGGCAATTTGATAATACCTAGAATATCAAAATCAACTGCGGGCGGCAGATCCTTTTCCTATTTGGCTCCTAAACTCTGGAATAACCTACCTAACATTGTTCGGGAGGCAGACACACTCTTGCAGTTTAAATCTAGATTAAAGACCCATCTCTTTAACCTGGCATACACATAACATACTAATATGCTTTTAATATCCAAATCCGTTAAAGGATTTTTAGGCTGCATTAATTAGGTAAACTGGAACCGGAACACTTCACATAACACCGTACTTTCTACATCATTAGAAGAATGGCATCTACGCTAATATTTGTCTGTTTCTCTCTTGTTCCGAGGTCACCGTAGCCACCAGATCCAGTCTGTGTCCAGATCAGAGGGTGGATCAGCACCTAGAAAGGACCTCTACTGCCCTGAAAGACAGCGGAGACCAGGACAACTAGAGACCCAGATACAGATCCCCTGTAAAGACCTTGTCTCAGAGGAGCACCAGGACAAGACCACAGGAAACAGATGATTCTTCTGCACAATCTGACTTTGCTGCTGCCTGGATTCGTCTGGTCAGAGGAGAACTGGCCCCCCAACTGAGCCTGGTTTCTCCCAAGGTTTTTTTCTCCATTCTGTCACCGATGGAGTTTCGGTTCCTTGCCGCTGTCGCCTCTGGCTTGCTTAGTTGGGGTCACTTCATCTACAGCGATATCATTGACTTGATTGCAATTTAAAACAGACACTATTTCAACTGAACAGAGATTACATAACTGAATTCAATGATGAACTGCCTTTAACTATCATTTTGCATTATTGAGACACTGTTTTCCAAATGAATGTTGTTCAGTGCTTTGGCGCAATGTATTTTGTTTAAAGCACTATATAAATAAAGGTGATTGATTGATTGATTGACAGTGTTTACAACAAGCGTGCACACACACACACACACACACACACACACACACACACAGCCTCCATCCTGAGCTCTTAACGAAGCTGATAATGAGATGACGCTCAATGGTGTGTAACAGTCATGAAACAGCGGTGACAGATGAGCGCGCGCTGATGGGATTGCTGGATCTTGTTGTGATAAGCATATTGGGAAGTTGGTAAATAACAGGTTTGCTGAATAACTTCAATAATGCATCATAACGCTTATGAAAAAGTGCATTTCCTGTTGTCTCTCACATCAAACTCCTCCCACATATTTGTTTAGAGCTGATGTAATGCTGCATTTCTCCAAATCAGATGAAGAAACACACTCATCCTTATCTTGGATGACCTGAGGGTGAGGACATTTACAGCACACTTTCATTTTTGTTTGAACTATTCCTTTAAGTTAAGAAAATCCTTTGTTATAGTAGGAACCTGTGATTTATGTGTGTAAAACATGATAGAATAACAGAATACAGTAAAAAAAATAAAAGAATTAAATGTACTGTGTAGCAGGGAATGTCACAGATTTTGGCAAATGTTGACATTTTTGGGAAAGTGCAGAAAGTTGCACAGAATTCAGAAAATGTTTAATTGAAAAAAAGAAGAAAAAGAAACGAAAAAAAAAAGCTAGTAAAAATGTAATTATTTTGGGAATAAATAACATGAATTTCACAGGGTCTTATCTTTCACATAAGTTTTAGCAAAGGTCTTATAATCTTTGTGCATTTGACTTTACACAAACCACAAAATAAGATTAAAACAACCAACAAAATGCCACTAAACTACTTAATAATGTCATTTTAAAGGAGTCGTTTCTAAAAAGAAGATTATTTGGTGTAATGCAATGTTTGTGTGATTTAAGGCTCAAAACACATTATTTTCCACATAATGTACAATACTGTTTCTCCTCTAAGCCCCGCCTTCTTTTTACAAATCTCATCGTTCTGAAAAGCTAGGTGTGCTCTGATTGGCCAGCTGTCCAGTGCATTGCGATTGGCCGATTTTCTCACGCGTGAGATGGACACTTATCAGGTTCAGGAAACTCTCCTCTCTAAAATACGCTGCACACGCTCCAATATTTGGGATGAACTGTTCTGATACAGATAAAACCTAACCACTGATTTCTAGAAATCTGGACTCAGCAGGATCTTCTGGAAACCGGACAGACTGAAGATTATTTGCAAGGCGCTCCACTAAACCTGGCTTTGATGGATGGCCTACATGCATTAGTGAGCTGGGAAATGAGCCTCAGCAGATCAGGTCCGTAATGACATTTGGGCTCTAAGAGGAGGATGAAGTGACAGAGAGAAAACCAGAGAGAGAGAGAGAGAGAGAGAGAGGTTAAATACCAGCAGAGAGACGGCAGACCTTCAACATCCCTCCAATATACAGCAGGCGCTTTCTAACAGAGTATCAGAGAAAATTGAGAAAATTTAAAAAAAGATATTGATTAATCTTTGTTAATATTAGTGAATATAAATATAATATAATGTTAGTGTGTAATGTAAGCTCAGCTTCACTAAATAATATTTGGAAAAAAAAAATTGTTACTAATGTAACATAAAATCTGCCCATTCATTTAATTAACTAAGATTAATAAATGAATCAATTATTTTAGAATTGTGACCAAAAAAAAAAAGAAACCTTATTTTCAATTCAAGTTAATTAATGCACTTAACTCATGAAAGAAAATCTAATCATATAGTAAACAAAGAAACTGTTAAGATTAACTTAAAAAAAAAAATCTTTATCTGTTTTTCACTTACTTCCTGAAAAAAAAAATTAAACCACAAACAGACGGACATAAAACACAGCACACACACAGATTCCCACAAAGCACATCTTTAACTGCTGGATAAAAACTACTGATGAAGAAAACTGTAAACTACAGAAATGCAACATCACTGCCATCCTCCACAAACTCAGAGTATTAATGTTAAACATGAGAGTTCATCTGAATAATGAAGAAACTGAACAACACTGAGCAGCACAGAATCACAAGCACTGCTTCTGAAGCACAGCATCCACTGATGAAACCAGCGCAGAATAAAGAAACCTGCGAGAGCATCTAAATCACACTGGTGATGTCCTGCTTTAATGATTCGGCACAACTTTACTGCTGTGACCAGATCTGATAACAACACACACACACACACACACACACACGCGCGCAGACACACACGCACGCACCACGCGCACGCACGCAGACAGACACACACGCACGCACACGCATACACATGCAGACACACACACACACACACACACACATGCATAAACACTCACACACACACACACACGCATATCTCAGCAGAAAACACTCGTACAGTAATGAGAATCAATGCACAAAAACATAGTTAGTTCTTGAATCAAAATAAAGGTTGGTTGATCTTGATGCAGACGAAGAAAGTTCAGTGAAGAAAAGAGCAAACACTGAGAACAGATCACAGCGCCACCTACAGACTCACTGACACACTGCAGCCAGATGAACCACATCCCAACTCCCAATAATGAGATCAGAGGTCAAATGATGACTAACTACTTCATGATTATGAGATTGAAAGTCAAAATTATGGCATTAACTAATTAATACTAATTTATAAATTAGATTAAAAAAATTACTATGACATAGGGCAACTAAATTTAAATTATACGAAATTAGGATTTATAATGAATTATGATAAATCTCACAAATTGTGAAGTCATAATTGCATATTTTAATACTAATACAGTTAATATTAGTCTTTGCTCAAAATCTAATTCTATATTATAATTTCAACTGATTATAATTTGCCAAAGCATGTTTCTTATTTGGGGGAAATGTATCTGATTTTGCCCCCGAAATCAAATAAGAAAATTTAAAAAGTCTCTTTTAAAAAGCTCTTTTAAAGACCATTAAAATGCACAGAGTTTGTTTTTAATTCTCAAAAATATTGATTATTCTCATCCGTTTTATCAATTATTTTTATTTAACTCCAGTACAAATACAACCATAATATACCACATTGCCAAAAAGGAAAAAATATCTTATTTGTTTTGTAAATTATCTCTACATCTTTACAGTATTTATTGTACTTTCTTGCATTTGTGCTGATTTAAAAAATATATATATACACATTCAATTAACTTAAAATAGATATATCACTTAAAATAGATATTTTTATTAATATTTTAATGCTTTTATGTATATTTACATAAATAGTTATTACATTATTAGTAATCACAGATTTATATATATTTTAGTAACTTAAAATGCAGAAAATCTACTGAGAATCAGCTATTAGATTATGTAGAGCAGATAACACATGGGTTAAATGTTATGAAAGTTATGTCACCGTATCATTAGTTGCGTCAGGTTACAACACAAGTAACTAGAAACAAACAGACACGACTTTACTATGAAAACCAGATGAAATCAACTCATTCTTGCCAGTCACTCAAAGCCAGCGGTCAAAGCGTGGTCAGACTCACAGTGTTGGCCAGACCCAGAGCCCCGCTGCGGCCGGACGGATGCTGGGACAGGAGCTTGTGAAGTCCAGCCGAGGGCTCCAGAACACTGGGCTGATCCAGGAGCTTCTGGAGGAACAGAGAGCTCTGCTGCGGAGGATGCAGGTCTGGACTCTGTAAGTCTCGAGCTCCAGAATCAAACTCCCAGCTCTCACGAGCGCCTGCGGGAACAAACACACACACTGCAATACAAGACTGAGGACTACAGAACAATACAGGAATATACAACTCGCAATCGAAACATTAAACTTTTGCATATAGCTTATTGCAAAATGTGCAAATACATGTTTTGAGAGTGTGGTGAGAATCATGGGTAATGTCATTTGTCTAGCCAGGAAATTCTGCCATTAAACTATTCTTTTATGGCTTCGACAAAAAGCATAAACCTTCAGTTGATCACAGCAGGTCTGTCTTTAAAAATCATTTCTATACCCATAAGAAATAATTTTTTATGTCCATTAATGCTAATTAAAAATGTGTTTTTATACAAAAAATAGACTATGTTTTTTGCCCATTACTGCTAATAAAAATGCATGCTTTTTAATGCAAAAAATAAACTGTTACACTCCATTTTGTTAATTATTGCTAATAAAAAAGCGATTTTAATACAAATAATACAGTTGCACTCTATATTTTTGTCAATTTATTGCTAATAAAAATGTGATTTTTATTACGAAGATTATACTATTGCACTGTACATTTTTGCATATTAATATTAATAAATATTGTTGATTTTTAATACAAACTTATACTGTTGCACTTTAAATGTTTTATTAATGCTAATAAAAATGTTTTTAATAAAACTGTTGCGCTATATTTTTTGTGTATTAATGCTAATAAAAATGTGATTTTGAATACAAAAAATAAAACTGTTGCTCACTAGATTTCATTACTGCTAATAAAAATGCACAATTTTTTATGCAAAAAAATATAAACTGTTGCACTATTTTGTCAATTATTGCTAATACAAATTGTTGATTTTTAATACAAATTTATACTGTTGCACTGCACTCTAAATGTTTTATTAATGCTAATAAAATTGTTTTTTAATACAAAAAAATATACAATGGCATTCTGTATTTGTGTCCATTATTGCTAATAAAAATGTGATTTTCATTACAAAAATTATACTGTTGCACACTAAAATTTTGCTTATTATTACTAATAAAAATGTGTGATTTTTAATACAACAGTATACTGTTGAACTCTAAATGTTTTGCTTATTAATGCAAATAAAATGTGTTTTTAATACAAACAAATTATACAGTTGCATTCTGTATTTTTGTCCATTATTTCTAATAACAAAAATGGTTTTTAACACAAAAATCACACTTGCATTCTATATATTTGTTAATTAATAAGTAAAATCACCAATAAAAAAAATGTGAGAGCAGCATTCAGTAATGCTGATTAAAATGAATGACCTTTTTCTTATTTTTTTAAATCATACTGTTGCACTCCATATTTTCGTCCGTCAATAATGATACAGTTGCACTTACATTATTGTCTACAATGTGACAAAAAAATGTGTATAGTAAATTACAACAAAAGTATTTATTTAAAGGACACAACATTGAAGGTAACTGCTCATTTTCGATCCAGCTGAGATCGTGGTAGGGAACACATACCCAGACTGTTCTCGCTGCTGTCGGGCCACGACGACACGTGTTCATGAAGTGTCCTCTTCTCCGAGTCGCTGGACACCAGGGAAAGCTGGCCTTCCTCCTTGCGGATCTCGTTCAGCAGCTGCATGCGGCAGCGAGTGAAGTCTTGGAAGGAGATGTTTCCTTGCTCGTCTGCGCCCAGCTGCCCCATGATCTCTGCCACCGAATCCTCCATGTTCAGCTGCCGGCAGACCATCAGCAGATCATTCCTGACCGACACAGAGAAGCTTGAGAGGCCGGGAGATCCCAAATCGTCACAAAAGCATGAAAAAAGGATATTTTCTCACAGCTGAACTGACTTCATCAAAGTCATTATGAACATCTTCCACTAATGTTTCACAATCACCTTCAGGCGTGAAATATCAAATCTTGATGACACACTCACTTGCTCACCAATGGATGTGAATGGGTGCCGTCGGAATGAGAGTCTCACAATAATCCACAGCACTCCAGTCCATCAGTGAACATCTGGAGAAGACAAAACCTGAAACACATCCAGCATTAAGATGATTTTAACTTAAAATCATAGTCTATAATCCATAATAATGCTGCTTGATCTGTGCAGATTTCTCTCCTGATTCAGACCAGAACACTTTTTCACTGGAGGAAGTGTTATTATGGATTATAGACTCTATGTGTTTGAGTTAAAATCATCTTAATGCTGGATGTGTTTCAGGTTTTGTCTTCTCCAGATGTTCACTGATGGACTGGAGTGTTGTGGATTATTGTGAGACTCTCATTCTGACGGCACCCATTCACATCCACTGGTGAAACGTTTCATTATTTGTGTGAACGACTTCTTTAAGGCATTACGTATGAAGCAGCTTACAGATGATTTTGCTTCACATTTCTCATAATTCACAGTTTACTTTGTGCTTGTTAAACCTCATGCGCAAAGAATTGCTATAAAAGTTAAAGCTGCAGTCGGTAACTTTTGACGCGCTAGCGGTTAATAAACAGAACTGCTTGCGTCTTGTGGAAGAACATCGTAGCCGGAACTACTTCTCTCTGTTTATGTCTATGAAGAATCACAAAGGTACTGGGTTACTCCGCCGCGGTACCCCCGAAGCAATCTAAAATAGTCTGAATATAAACACTTATTATAGGTGTACCCTAGTGATTCAGGACAAGCTAAAAACACGGTTTGGAAAATGGATTCATGGTGTACTCGCTTATTATATACATTTTACATACATTTTGAACTCAAACAAAGTTACGGACCGCAGCTCTGATTGGTTGTTTCTTAACTGGAGTGGTCTGTAACTGCAAATGGCAATAGGACCACTGGGAGGAGCCAGAGGAGCTTGATTTGTTCACAGATTATCTGTCTCATATTCTACTGTCAGGACATAATGACAGGTTCAACAAATATGTAAAAAAAAAAAAAAAAGTTCCCTACAGCACCTTTAAATAATATTTTAAAATCATATAAATGTAAAATATAAGCGGTAACACAAAGCTTCTGAATTACTTTTATGACCTGAATGCATGGCATGCTACCACAAAAGATGCATGTCTTTTTCAATACAGCGGAACACGTTTCACATGTTTTTGCTTTAAAGTATGTTTGTGCATCTCGCAGTTTTACATTTTGCATCTAATGCAATGACATTTTTACGAGTCATTTTAAGTGTCCAAATACTTTTGGAGCAGATGCATGATTTTGAAACCTCTTTTATATTAAATCACATCGAAGCACGCTGTTGTCTTCTTCAACAAAGAATAAGACAAAGTGCTTTTGCAAATCAGTTCTGATGCCACCTCGGATCACTTTAACACATTAATGCATGCCAAGTGTGTCCCGGAGAAACTCTCAGCCCTGAAACACGGTCAGAAACATCAACAAACGCTAAAGTGTAGCGAGCGGATGAAGATGAAACATTTCCCGTCACTTCCGACGCTCCAGCTCCAGCCTCGGGAGCGTCCGAACTAACTTCGCGCGTCTTATTTTGTTTGTTTGCGCTCTTTGCACAGATTTAATCGCACTATCTTTGCTCTGTGATCGTTCTTACAAACTAAACTCGCCCGTGAGGACACCGCGCCTGTCCCGCTGCTCGACTCCGTGACTCTTCTTCCGCTCGTAAACGCGTCAGAGTGAGTTTGGTGTAGTTTCTGACCGGTTGATGTATCCGTCTCCGTCCCCGTCACACGTCTGGAAGAGCCGCCGCATGCGCTCCTCCTCCGCGGTGCTGCACGAGCCGCTGCTCCCGGTGCTCCCGCTCTCCTCCGCCGCCGCCATCACGATCACAGGCGCGCGCACAGACACGCTCCACGGGAAACGCGCTGCTTCTACAACAGCACATTCTTTTCAACTGCTTTGCATATTGTAAAACATAACAGATATTATTCATTCAAAAAAAAAAAAAAAAACTTAACAAAGGTAAAAGTCTGTTTTGTTGTAAAGATACATGTATATTTATTCATTTATTTTATTCTGAATTATATTTTAAATAAATTTTTATTATCATAGAAACATTTATATCTGTTTTAATTTATTTTGAATAATATTTACTTTTTAGATAAGTGTATATTTAGTTTATTTTGAATAATATACTTTTTATTTTATTCTGAATAATATTTGATTTTAAACACATTCATTATATTTATTTTAGCTTGTTTTGAATAGACTTAATTAATGCACATTTAATTAATTTTGAATATAATTGATTTATTTTCAATACATGTTTCTATTTTAAAGGCATTCATTTTTTTTGGGGGGGGGATGTTTATTTTCATTTTAAACATTTAATTTTGAGTACTATTTATTTAAAAAAAAAGACATTTATTTATTTGGAATACTATACATTTTTTTTGTTTGTTTGTTTTGTTTTATTCTAACTATTTTTATTTAAAAGGCATAAAAGGCATATTTATTATTATTATTATTATTATTATTATTATTATTATTATTATTATATTATATATTATATTATTATCTAATTGTTGTGTAAACGATATACATTATCAAATATAAAAATAAATAAAAAATCCCCAAAATTCAATATATAACTTTTAAATGTCTTTTCACTTTTTAGCACCAAAATCATTTCAAATATCACTGTAAAAGGTTTTGTTTTTTAAAAAGCATCAATACTTTCTCATGCATTTGTTACTGCAGGTTAAATGCATTAATTTCCTGCATTGTGTGTGAATGCATCTATATGCCACTTCATATCCAGTTCCCGTGCCACCTTAATTTGATCGATTGCAGTCCTATAGTGTGTCATACAATATAACTTAATTGATTAAATGTAAGAATTTGACACAAAAGATGATGCATTAAGGATAGAAAAAAAATAGAAAATGCCCATAAAAGGTAGAAATCCATTTAAACATATTGAAATATAAAATTTCTGTTAATCCTGGAAACTTTTCTTTTCTTTTCTTCCAGACGGAGAGTTTCCTCAGACCTGAAAGTCATCAGACTGTTGCCCTTTGACCTCACATGTGCTTCCAGCATGACTACAGGCTTTAATTCCATTCAGAGAAATCACTGCTGATCATGTGTCAATATTTAGTCGTTTGCGTAACTCTTCTCTGCAGCGAAGAAAAGGCCAAAACCTTGTAAAGGTCTGATGGAGAGCGGATGCGTGTCAGAAGAGGAACCCACAGCCAGAGACAATAATAGGAAGCTTTTAAAAAGCAGCAAGACCTTTTAAAAAATTCCTGAGCTGAGATCAGAACAAACAAGAACATTTCTGACATTAGCTGAGTAAACAGAAGAACAGCCGAGGAAACGGTGGCTCAGATTTCACTTTTTCTTGGTGATTTATAAACTGAGATCCTTTTTTTAAATATTTTAAATTATTGAATAGCTTATTTCAGTTTTAGTTTAGTGTATTTTCCCAGTAGAAAAGTTGTTGTGAGTCTCTGAACAAAACTTTTCTGAATGAATCCTCGTTTTGAAGGAATCGGTTGAATCAATGAACCGATGGCCCATTCATAAAGATCGAGCTGTTACTTCATTCCTTAATGAATCAACCGTTCGAACGAATCGAATGAATTAATGGATCAATGACTCATAAAGACCTTTACCGCCACCTACTGGCAGTTTCAGCTTCTTTAGCGTATTTCCATAATTTAAAAAATCCGAAAATAAAATAAAAACCAATATTAATAAAAAAATACTAAAGGGATAGTTCACTTAATAATTTAAGGAAAAAACTATTTCTAAAGCTACTTTTTGTGCTTTCATTTAATGGTTTAAAATTTTCCTCCAGATTTCTCAGATCTGATGTGCTATTTATAATAAAAAAAACTAAATAAAATTGCAGCGTAATTATGCCTATGCCAACATGGACAAGTATTCATGACGTAAAATAAAAAAATAAAGTGAATTACTAGCTGTCCAGTCTAAGTTTAGTTTATTATTTTTTTTTTTTTTTAAATATGTCTATAAAGTTTTTATTAATTTTTATTTACATTTAAGTTATTTAAGTTATTTTAGTACATCAAGTTAAAATGAAAAATATTGCTTTGGCACCTAGCTGAAATAAAAAGCTTTTTTTTCATGCTAATTTAATTTTTCATTCTCTATAAAACTTGATTTGCGAATTAACTTTTTTTTCTTTTTACGTTTTAGTCACAACCCTGGTGCAGTTGACCTCAATACTGAATCAAACCCATACAATGCTTGCTCTGATTTAATGAAGTCTTTATAGTTGCATATTTTGCGAGCAATTGCATCCTGCAGAAACGTATCTGTCATTGGTGTTTGGTGCACTGCGTTTATTATTACGCGTCCTGAAATGTGATTGTTGAATGGAGAAAGATAAGACGTGTGGGCCTCGTTGCTCCTCTATGGGACGGACTGAAGCGTGAGTTAAAGCTGCAGAAATGCAGAATGACTCTGGATTATCAAAAGGCTGAGAAACACAGAGATCAGCAAAGAAACGGCACATGCATTTATTACTCCCACCTCAATCTGAAAATGCACTGTGAAGCACAAAAATGCCTCTCAACGTGGTACAAAAAAGCAATTTCTTCATGAAAGAACAATGTAAAACGCTATAAAACACTGAGTTTAACACAATCTTCAGTCCTGTTGAGACTCTCGAGTCTTTATTTGATGGTTTTGCTGATGTTGCTGTATCTGGCTCCCACACACGTCACCAGGACGTAAAAGTAAAATTCCAACCACCCCCCCAAAAACCGGTTGATATAAATTAAAATTCAAAAAAATGAAACAGGGTTAATAAAAAGTGAAATTCTATAAAAACAAACAAAAACAAAAACAAACAAAAAAAACCAGGGTTAATATAAAGTAAAATTCCTAAAAAAAAAAAAGAAAAAAAAAACAGGGTTAATATAAAGTACAATTCCTTAAAAAAAACTGTTGATATAAAATACAATTCTAAAAACTTAAAAGTTAAAGTAACCCCCCCCCCCCCACAAACAAACAGGATTAACATAAAATTCTAATTAAAATACCAGATAAGGAGTTAATAGTTGACTAAATTTAAAACCAACATCATAAAACATTGTTATTGTAAATAAAATATGTATTTTATCTCAGTAGGTTAACTAAAACTATAAAGACACAAACCCGACACACTGATCGAAAGGCCAAATTCAGAAGATTTGACACATGAAGCTGGAGTCCACAGAAGTGAAGCGCTGGAGGTGAAACACCGTCAATCTTCAGTTATCATAGTACTGTACTCGACACACACACAGCACCGGTGCCATGATAACTGAAAATGGACAATTCATGACGGCGGAGAGGATAGATGCAATATCATCACTGACAAAACACAGTTCTGGATGTCTCCATTTTTATTGCAATATTGCTGACTCTTATAGATCAACAGACAAAAAAAAGCCTTAAAACTAAATGAACAATAACTGAAATATATTTTATTTTAGCTATAGCTGCCAAGGAAATAGTTTTTTTTTTTCTGGTTTAACTTGATATACTTAAACAGCAAACTACTAAATAAAAACAAATAAAATATTTAACAAAAACTGATTTAATTTCAGTTAATTACCAAGGAAACATTTCTCGTTTTCATTGCACTTGATTACTAAACTAAAAAACGGTAAAAAAGGTTAGAATACTAACAAGTCCTAATAAATTGCTACTTTTATGCATTGCATGTGTAAAATCAAAGAAATAAGCAAAAAACAAGTCTAGCAGAAACAATTGTGACATAATAAATCAGGCGTTTTAGTTAATTAATATGATGATAAAATAATGACCATGACACTTTTAGACACAGTCCTCCGTGGTACTGAATGATTAGATTTAGTATATTCGTATACATTATGGCATTAATATGATTCTGTATAGCAAGAAACAGGAAGATCTGATCCATCGACATTCATGAACAGACTCAGAACATGAACCTGGACACACAATTACCTTAAAATACACAACTCTACATCCTCATTTAAAGAGACAGTGACACGTTTAGGAAAACTACACTTGCACTTAGAATGAAAAACTACAAACATTTTAAACAAGTCCATCCTCACCGAAAACTAACACTGCAGGAGAGACACTGACGTCCTGATGAACGGCTTGATTTGATGCTCTAACGATCTGAAACTTTCCCACAATGCCTGCTGGAAAAGTCCCAAACATTTCTGTCTGAAGGTGAGACTCTGAAACCCTCTCCACGTGATATTCCTGTCATATTCTCCATGACAAACCGTCAAATGTAATTATGAGGCCGCACACTGAACGTCTTTGTCAGAGCTGCATAACAACCGGCCGCATGTTTTCAAGAAACTACCGTCTGTGCTCAGAATCAGGCCACCGCAAGAACATAAAGAAAAAAAATCTTATTTATTTAACAATTCATCAGCAGCAGAACAAGAAGCAAGTAAAAACATATATAAAATTTATGCATTTAGCAGACGCTTTTATCCAAAGCGACTTACAGTGCATTCAGGCTAACAATTATAAATATATATATATATATATATATATATATATATATATATATATATATATATATATATATATAAAAGAAATAATAATAATTATATTTTGTTTAAAAAGTTATAATTAAGCCTAATTTAAGGTCATTGTATTATAAACTCAAAATCAAACCTCAAAATTCTCAAAATGTAAAAAAATAAATAAATTATACGTTTTTATCAAGGGTTATTAAAGTTAAATAAAATGAAATCGGAACCTTAAAAAT
>NC_039247.1:2585110-2597610 GCF_003368295.1 Carassius auratus | reverse complement strand
GCAATGAGAATCACTTTTAAAAGCTTGTCAGTGACCATCCAATCCCATGAAGCATAGCAAGTGTTTGAGTCATAGTTTCCTATTTTATTGTTCCACACATCAGTAGTTTCATATTGTACAGTTGTTCAGTGTGTGGTTTAATAACACATTAGCTAACCTTTTCAATCTAGTATGTACTTTGTTTTCTAATCAAGCATTGTTGTGTGGTGATTCATCTCTGAGCTGGTTGGTTTGGCTGAAGGCTAGTTATTGAGGAATCTGTTGAAGAGAGTGAACAAGGAAACATTATTGTTCCAGTTATTCTCCCACGGCCTTTTAACCGTTTTTGTTTCATATGTAGTGCGTACCATATATTTTTCATGAGATGTTTCTCATAAAATTGTAGACTATATGCTACATGTCTAGTTTGCAGACTTGCTAGTAATCGTAATTCCTCGTGTTTTTGTCGTGTTGGATACACTACACTCTTGAAAATAACAAAAAGGCTTTTCACAGCAGCATCATGAGAAGAACTATTTTTGGGTTCCCTAAATAATTTTTTTTAACAAAAATTGTTGCATAAAGAACATTTTAATGCTCAGTGGAGTGATAATGCATACTAAAAACTAGGGATGTATGAAATGAGTTATTAGCCAATATATATACAAAAAAAATACAGGAATATATATTTTTTTCAATTTTTTTTCCTGTGCAGAAGACGTAATTGTTAGTTAGAACTAATAAACATTATAAAAGTAATTTTTTTAATGAGAGTACATTGAAATAGGCTGTGTGCTTGCAGGTTTGAGTCTACTGAATTGTTTCAGAGAGCTTCACTAAAAAGCTTATTGAAAATAAATATGTTTTGAAAATATAAATATCAGCGTTTTTTTTTTTTTCCTTCAGACAGGTGCAGTTGAAACCTTAACATTTAATATGTGCATTTAACATTAATCTATCATCTAAAGCAAAAAAAAATAATAATAAAAAAATATTTTAGAGCTCCTTGTATTTATTCATAATCCATTTGAAAAAACATATTTCACAATAATTAATAAATTTGTATATATTAAATATTTTTACTTACAAGTGTCTTTAAAAATTGTTTATGACATCAACTACTGCTCTATTTATTCAGAAACACAAGTATCTTGATGTAATTTGTGTATTTTACTTTAATTTTGTTACAAGTAGGCCAACAGCGCCCCCTAAATTAATAAAACACTTTACCAGATGGCTATTAGGACCCTTGTGAGGCAATTTTTGCTGCTGTTGCATGCGCTAGTGATCATTGCCTATGGATGCATCATTCTGTTCATGCATTCTCCAATTCAATCAATTCAATGCTGCAATCCAAAACAGTGAATCAAACCAGAAAGAATCGAATTTCTGAGCAGAAACCCTTTCATGGGGAATAATGCGACACATGGTGGAGATCGGGCTTGACCTCGAGTGTTGGGCAGCGTTAGGTCATTGACGAATCCATTGGCAGGAAGTTGTGAAACGGAAGCTACACACCTTTTTCCTCTTCAGGGATAGTTAATAGAAAAAGTTTCAGGCTTTTCAAACACTTACAGACTGATGTAGGATTCAGAATCCAGTCGTGCGTTCAAGTTCACGCATAACTTTATAAATGGTGCCGCAATGGATTAAGTCTTTAGCCAATTTTCAAAATTGTCCATTTTACTTCTTAATGCTAAAACCAGTTGTTTGGTCATTGTCAGCCAAAACAAAGGCCCCTCCCAAAAATACATCATGATTTTCCAGCTTTTAAGATACCTTTGTTTTGGATAATGCATTGTGAGCTGAAAAATGCTGAAAAATATCAAACGTTATTGTAATTAACATGCATGATTTTATCTAATTGGCTAATTATGTGTGCTTGTATGTACTTATGCTGGAATGGGATGTGACTGGAAACCACCACGTTTCTCCTTTATTCGTATAATTTCAATCAATTTGGGTCAGAAATCCCCATTCGCACTGGGAAAAGGAAACTGTTTTATATTCTGCGGTCTTGATCATTGTATGGTTTGATTTAGGCCAAATATTCTGTCATAATCTGCTTGTATTCCCTTGAGAAACCCAGAGCGCTCACACATGAGATCAGTGTTTATTTTTAGTTCATGTTCTGCTTCTTTACTGGTTCTCTCTGTTTGTGTTTTCATATTTCCTGTAGATGGGGTCGAGGATTTGGACTGTTGGGTACCATTTTTGGGAACGACAGTGCAGTAAACCAGCCAAACAGTGTCTATGGAATCTTGTTTTATATCTTTCAACTGTTACTAGGTAAGAACAGCATCATGTGCTGATAATGATGGGACTTTCTAGGGATGCACCGGTATAGAAAGTATGGCAGATATAGCTTAAATGACGATTTATGGCCAAAGTGTCATCGTGTTTTGCATCAACTTCCATTTTTTTTTCCACTTGTTATCTTCTCAACTGTATGATTTTCTATATTGTTGCAAGATGTGAATGGTGTTATCTAAAAAATATATATATCAGCTATGCATTAATGGTTGGCTATATTTAGTACATCCAAGTTTACCTACGTACAGTTTACTCACATAAAGCAATATTTATATGTGACCCTGGACCACAAAACCATAAAGTCATAAGGATAAAATTCTCAAAATTTGGATTTATACATCAGCTGATAAATAATCTTTCCATTGATGCATGGTTTGTTAGGATCAGACAATATTTGGCTGAGGTACAACTATTTGGAAATCTGTAATCTGAGGGTGCAAAAAAAAAAAAAAAAAAAGATTATTGAGAAAATCATCTTTAAAGTTACTGCTGTATTCAGTTTCTCTTATAATTGTCATTCAATTCGTCTGGGTTAATATCATTAGATAAAACTACACTAAAACATTTTTATTCAATTTAAATCAAGCTAAAATAAAATATTAATATTAGATGTTAATGAAGATGTTAATGAAGCTACAAAATTTACTAACTGAAAGAAAAAAAAAAAAAAACTAAACTGACACGTAAATAAATATAAATTAAACCTAAAATAAAAAATAAACACGACCAAAATGCATTTAAAAATTGTTAAACATTAATGAAAATATACAAATAAACAAAAGTTCATTATATTAATATAAACTGTAGTAACTTATCCTAGATTAAATAATAATAAAATAGCACTGGTCTTTAGAGATGTGCAGAAGTACATTTTCAGTATTGACTTGTTGATTTATTATCGGATCAATACGGTTGAGTTAAGGAAGCCCTGTATGGTTTTCTGGTTTAGGTTTGTTAGGTTTGAGAAATGATTGATCGTCTTTCTTCATCATATAGATGCTAAATGCAACCCTTTTAATTTTCAGCCTAAAATACATTTTAATTTGAGAACTTTTTTTTTTTTTTTAAATGAAGCGCTTTTGCATTATGACATTTATTTTCATGATAATTAAGCACATTCCCTTCAGTTCTTATTTCTTATTACAATATAGTAAACAATTACATACAATAAGTAAAATCCCACAATTAAAACATCCTAAGCTTGGGGGAAATTTTGCTTAATTGTTATTAAGTAATTGACATATACTGTATATCATAGTAATGTGAATCTCATTTTGACGTTTTTGTGGGATCCGCTGAAATAACTACAACCTGAATTTGCACAAACCTATCTTCGCTACTGTAATCATCACAAACAAACAGATGTGCATGTTATATATGATAATAAGAGCATGAAATGTAATTTGTAAATTCAATCAGAAAAATTCTAACTAAATAAAAATCTAGAGAAACTAGTTACATTTTACTGTGCATTTATTTTTTGGCTTATTTCCTTATCGGTGCATGGATTAATGGACCGGCTGTTGACTCTGTTAATCAAACTAAAGGCTCTGGTCTTTTATAATCCTAGTAGTGAGCTGTCTTCTAAAGCGGCAGTTTAAGATGGCATTGTTGCGCCTCTAATGTGATATGACATACGTTCATGTGAATTAAGTCTCAAATCCTTTGTTTTCTGTTTACATGCATTTTAAGATACTTCAGGTGAAATAACATACGCTAAATACATACGCCTTTAGATTTCAGTTATAATACATATTTAAAGAGTTTTTTTTCCTCCCATTCTGCAGCACTTTTATTCCTCTCTATATTCTTAAGGTTTTTACTGAGGGTTTTGTTTATGTATCATTCGCCTGCTTTTATTCGTGTACTTTATCTGCTTGCGTCTGTAGATTTCGAAGGTCGCAAGTCTTTTCTCCACTTCAGCAGAACGTACATACAACAAAACTTAGTTTTATTCTTGTCTATATTTTGAAGGTTTTTACTGAGGGGTTTGTTTGTTTATTTATCATTGACATTGATTTATATAACATTTCATTTCTAAAAACATGGCAAAGACAATTTTTTTACGAAATGAAACAAAAATTTTAACCAGGCTTTATCCAGTTTTGTTCTGGAAATGCAAATTAGTGCATCTTTAATGTTAATATTTAAAGGGGTCATGACCTGGGAAATCAAATTTCCTTTGATCTTTTGACATATAACAGGTTAATGTACTATAAAAACTGCCTGAAAGTTTCAAAACTTTCTCATAAGTTTAGAAACTCTTTTTATTGAGACCAAGCTCAGAAAACAACTCATTTTGGAATGGCCCACTTTATGATGTAATAGTGTGGCTAAGCCCCGCCTCCGCAGGAGAACAACGCCTGCTTCTACATCACTGCCTGTTTAGCTCCGCCCACTGATACACATTTGTAGATACACATGACTATGAAAATTGTAGAGTTTTTGTGTGTATTTGACAATGGATTTTATCAAATGAAATGGTGAAGTGCTCTTAACAGCTTCCAATTTCAGTTACACGTGGCCTTTAAAGGCTGCTGTCTATGTAGAGTGCACTAGGTTTGAAACAGATCCATCCTGTCTACCCTAGAATCAGCAGACACTTGGAGACCTTTTTAATTTCTAAAATTATAGAAACACTTAGAGATACACTTCTTTTTCTGAAGCGCTCGAGCGAGTGATGAGTAGAGGAAGCTCAAGCTTGAGTCATGCTCCGCCCCCTTCCAAGCCACGCCCATTACACACTATAAAGGCACCTGCCTTATAAAGCAGCATCCTAACTCCAATGTAACCTCATAAGTGAGTGGTTTGGAAGACATCTGTGTGTGTGTGTGTATGTATGTGCGTGTGTGTGTGTTATAGAAATAGAAACGCAGCCTCTTGTGACAATGCAGGCGTCATTCTACAATATTCATTGTTTTGCCATTGTTCAGTGACAAGTGAATGACACACAGTAGGTTTTGCTTGGAATTTTTTTTTTTTTTTTTTTTGTTAAACACGAGCGAGATCTGAATTTGTGATGTTGTAAGTATATATTATTATATATTTTTTTTTCTCTCTCTCAAATAGAGCCTTTAATAATATGGCATTAAAATAATAACAAACTAAAACTATTAAATAAAAGTATAGCTCATCTTTTATAAGTATATATTTTTTTCATATTATTTTATTGTAGTATTTTCTGATTGAAGATGAAAACAGTAATATATATATATATATATATATATATATATATATATATATATATATATATATATATATATATATATATATATATGGAATGTTTTTTTTATTATTTAATTAATAACGCAGGTTAAAATTAAAAATTAAAATACGGGAGATTTACAGGAAAATACTAATATGGGAGGACGGCGGGAAAGAAGGGTAAAATACGTGACTTTCCCGGCCAAAACGGGATACTTGACGGGTATGGTGAGGTGGATGGATTATCTCAGCAAAGGAGAATTGCTCATTAACACAGATTTAGACAGATTTGTGAACAATATTTCAGAGAAATCTGCCTTTTGTGTACATAGAAAAAGTTTCAGATCTTTGAGTTCAGCTCATGAAAAATGGGGGCAAAAACAAGTGTTGCGTACATAATTTTGTTATATAATGTTATATTGTATATACAGTATATAGCTTTTGCAGATATAACCCTTAAATTAAAATTATATTAATAATAGAAGAAAAAAAACAAACTTTTTTTTTTTTATAGTATGTTGTTCCATAAATATAGCTTTAATGCTGAATGGTACTAAAAGAAAAATGGCTGCATAATTAATAATTTTTATCTTCCTATATTATTTTTATGCCACTACTTGTACCTCTGAAGAGTATTCATGTATATTTGATGCACTTGCTGTGGTAGTGAACTCTCTGCACTGCTCTTGTTGTTGTTCTTCAGTGGATTAACCCGTGTGTGTGTGTGTGTGTGTGTGTGTGTGCAGGTTTGACGGCCAGTGCGATGGCGGCTCTGATTCTCATGACCACCTCCATCGCGTCAGTGATGGGCTCCCTCTACCTGGGCTACATCCTCTACTTCGTCCTCAAGGACTTCTGCGTCATCTGCATCACCACATACGCACTGAACTTCATCCTGTTTGTGCTCAACTACAAGCGACTGGTTTACTTGAACGAGGCCTGGAAGCAGCAGCTCCAAGCCAAGCAGGACTAGACACACAAAAACACAACAATGACACAAGTAGAGAAGGAGAACCAATCATCCAACACGTGGGGAAGAGAGGCTTCTGGAAAAATCTGTGACTTGTCACCAGGAGACCTTGCTTCCAAACAAATGTTCATTCTGTTGTGTGTGTGTGTGTGTGTGTGTGTGTGTGTGTGTGTGTGTGTGTGTGTTAAACAAGGAAAGAAAACGTGTATCTTTAGGGGCCACAGATCACAGGTTCATTGCAAGGAAGGATTGGAAACCGGAAACACATCTTTATCCGCTTTGATTTCTCCTTGGTTTTTTTTGTTCCCTGAGATGAAAATGAGGTTTGCGCTTAATCGAGAGAGAGAGAGAGAGAGCGGTCGGAAAGCACTTACGAAACAAACAGAAGAGGGTGTCCTTTCCCTGAGGAATAAAATAATGTAAAAAACAATGTGATAACTTCTGTTTACTTGAATCCACTGTGAAAGTGGTTGCTCTTTGGACTGTATTTAAGGGTTATAAAGGGTAAACACGAATGATCATGAGGCTAATGTAACGCTCGCAGACATGACGGCTTGCTATCATTGAAACGACAAATAAAGTCTAATTTGTTTTTTGTTTTTTTACAGATTTTTTTTTGTTTGTTTGTTTGGAAGAGGACCACTCATAAAACACGGACGAATGTGTGACTATTTTTTTTATTAGTTTGTTGTGCAGTTCTGTAAATAGCTGCCGCAAAGCAATATTCCAGTCCAGATTAGTTTGTGTTTTACCGTTGAAACATTTCCAGCGAGTGCTTTCAACGGCGATTGTGCGAGTTATTTTTTTGTGTGTGTTTTAGTATTTTACTCCTCTTTAGGGGGTCTTGATCCAGAATAAATGCTGCATTCGTCGTGTTGGAATTGAGTTGAAGTTGTCAAGTCAGCAGACTTAATAATTATTTATTAACACCTGATTTTAAAGAATTACTTTGGGGGTAAAAATGAACATTTGCTGAAATCCTACTCGCCCTCAGTCTATCCAAGATCAGGATGAGTTTGTTTCTTCATCAGGTTTGTAGAAATCTAGCATTAGATCAGTGTCTCATCAATGGATGCGCTGCAGTGAATGGGTGCCGTCAGAACGAGAGTCCAAACAGCTGATAAAAACATCATCACAGATTTGTTTAGAGCTGTTTAAACGCTGTTTGATCTGTGCAGATTTCTCTCCTGATTCACACCAGAACAGTTTTTCACTGGAGGAAGTGTTATTATAGTGGATAATGCTGGATTTGTTTCATTTTTTCATCTTCTCCAGATGTTAACTGACGTGGATTGGAGTGTTGTGGATTATTGTGATGTTTTTATCAGCTGTTTGGACTCTCATTCTGACGGCACCCATTCACTGCAGAGGAGACACTGATGCAGTTCTACATTTCTCCATGAGCAAACAAACTTACTGTTATTGCACTCATCAGAAATGTATGTTTGTGGTAATTCCAGCAATTTCAGATTGACTACTTTTTTATTGTTGGTTTCAAACGTACACTAAGGTTCCTTTATTGAAGTAAACTCTCCCAGGTTTCCACTCTTTGTGCTTGGGTTTTTAGGTTTATATCGTCTAGTCCAGTGGTTCATGGAGGAATAAAGATCCAGTGATGTCCACTTCACAGGGTCCTCCACAGTCGAATAGAACAACATCTGAAGTCACACTCAAAGCTAGCGTTTCTTATCTTGAGTTTAGCTGCTGATTTTCACACGAGTGGTACAAGAATCATCCCAAGAGCTGCATCTACTGTACTACTGTCGTGTAATTTACGATACGTCTGTTACCCAGAAACCCCTTGACCTTTCCGTGAAATTACCAGTAGGGTGATCCCCTTCACTTCTACCTCTCAGTATTTGTCTCTAGCTGTTTTAATGCCAACGGATGCAACAGAAGAGTCATAACCTGCCAGTTTTATTCCCTCTTAAAGTTTTATTTGGCGTCAGAGTTTTATCTGTGTGTGATATTGAATCCACAATATCGCTAATACACTTAAAAATAAAGGTTTTCTTGGCATTGATGCTTCCTTAGAGACCCTTTAACATCAATGGAATCTCTCCATTCCACAAAAAGCTCTTTATAATGAAAATGAAATACTATAACTGAGTAAGAAAAATAATTGAAAGGTTCTTCGGGGAATCAAATATGGTTTCTCAATGGCGCCCCCTTTTGAAACCTTTATTTTTAAGAGTTTATTGTATTACGTCGTAGACTTTGAAAGTCATTATTTTGTCAGTTCACGATGAAAAAACTCGACCAACTATCCAACCCAGTATTACACACGTCAAACAACTCGTTAAACTGGTTTCCGGCTGATGTTGAGCTCATTTCAGTCTTCAATGGGAGACACTGGAACATTGAAATGTGATGAATTGAACTGAATTGGAGTTGTGAACTTGAAATGATAACGAACTTATGAGTGATTGATCTCCAGACCGCTGGTTGATTGTTCAGTTGACAAAACACTGAAAATAGTCTTGTTTTCCACTCACAATAATTCAAAAATGGTTTCTACCCAAACTCAACTCTATTGGCTTGGGGATGTCGAGTCGTTCCTTGACCGCCTGGTTTAATTTATTGACCTTTGTTTAGTTGATGATGCTTTTGTGAAGCACAACTTGTGGTTGCCGTCTTTAAATGTCTTTGCGTAATGGTTTTCAGCCAAACTTGCGAACAAATCGAATGGATGTTGAGTTTCGCAGCTCAATTCTACAGCAGAGTTGATGTGATTTATACATTAGTTGCGTGTTCTTTTGGTTTTATATATTTCACACGGACAATATTTCACATTATGATGCCAGAACATATTTTTTCCAATTTAAGTCAACATATAGTGGTTTGCAACCCTTTTTACTTGAGAATGTGATGTGTTTCGGAGTGAAAATGGATATTTATTGTGTATTGGATTGTGAAAAGGATCCGATTGTGTAAATATGTTTTTTATTAACCAATAACCTGAGCCGCATGGACTTAAAAGTCGTTATATGTGCGTTTCAAGTTATTGTGCGTTGGCGAAAGAGTACGAACATTGTAATAATGTGAATTGTTAGAGTAGCCAAAAAATGATTTCAGTATTTTTTGTCTTGTTTTCCAGTGCAAATATCATTTGCTTGAGAAGCAACGTAAAATATTAAGTCTTGTTTTGGAGTAAAAATGAGTTTTTGCTTCATATAAGAAAAAAAATGCCAGTGGGGTCAGATTTTTTTTTTTTTTTACGTTTATTTTTCTGATACCATTGGCAGATATTTTTCTTGTTTTAAGAAAAAAACACGCTCAATTGAATAAAGACTTATGCATATTGCTTCTAAAGTAAATATATCTTAATTTAAAAGTGTTTCGTACTGGGGAAAAAAAGACAAAATACTAGCTAAGAAAATCATTTTTGCAATGCATTCAGAAAGTAAATAGTCAGTTTTGACATTATGTTGACTTTAAAGAAAAAACAACCCAATGTTTTATTGCATATTAAATTTACATCTACTTCAAATGGCAAGATCCCCCCCAAAATGACGTAAAAGGGTTGCCTTCACAACGTTAAATTAATTAAAAGTGCCTTCTGTATGTCCACTGGGCCTTTAAGTTTAGCATGATTCACAACAAGTCTGTCTGCTTGCCTCTTTTTGGGAAAATTAAGACCGAGATTGATGACCACTGAAATATTTGCGGTGTTATTATCTCATAACTCACCTTTACAAAAGCAAAAACTGTAACCCTAAATCATTTGGTTGTTCCTTGTATCTCATGTATGTATTATTTTAGACTCATATTTTCGTACAATGTGAGTTTCAGATAGTGAATAAATAGCTTTTTGTTGTTCTTATTATTTCCTGATGTAACTGTCGGGGCGTCTTGATGACGACGAGCCCCCGTTAACGTTCTAGATATTTTAGGAGACGTGAGAAACGGATGGATTTTTATTTCCAATCGTACCTTTTTAGGGTATTTTGTTTGTGGAGAGTAAACTTTGTTTCGGTTTGCTTCTGTATTTGCCAAATGAGTAAAAAAATGCTGTATTTTCTTACATGGGTGCCGTGTTTGGGAGGATTCTGTGTCTGGGAATCAGCTGCAGTGAACATGAACACGTGTCTTTGTTTTGTGGATATGATCTGCCATTAAAACATTCCCCTTGACCTCTCGGAGCCCTTTTGTCCTTTGACCTCTGACCTCATGAGAGAAACGATAGGCTGAATTGTTCAGGATGTGTTTGGATTAGTATACTACAGTATTACTCTTCACACAGCACTATTTCTGAAGTGTGTGAATTATTTTGAATGCATCACAAACGTGCAATATGCACCTAGACATACTTTTTCCCACAATGCAGTGCATTCCACAGTGCGTGTGATTTTTAAGACCAAAAAAAAAAAATAGTTATCAATTAAAAAATGTTTACTTTTTCATCATTTTTGTCTTGTTTTCTAGCACAAATGTCTAAAATAATTCATAAAATGATCTAAGAAGCCTTGTTTCCTGAGAAATTAAAGTATTTCTATTTTTTCTTGTTTTTTAGTTTTTGTTGTTGTTTTTACTTATTGATTGTTGACTTCGGAATGTTTGTACTAGAAAACAAGACAAACATACTGAGGAAAACACTTTTTTTTCCTCTACTGGAAAAAAAAAATTTACT
Source organism: Carassius auratus (assembly GCF_003368295.1). NCBI lineage: Eukaryota > Metazoa > Chordata > Actinopteri > Cypriniformes > Cyprinidae > Carassius > Carassius auratus. The sequence goes on along the minus strand of NC_039247.1, from coordinate 2,586,514 downwards.
GAGGAAAAAATTTTTTTTTTTTTTTTTTTATGTAGACACTGAATTTGGATTTTTTTTTTTTTTTTTTTTTTTACAGATGCGATATATTTCTTCAGAAACGGGTCTCATCATAGATGTATAACTTCTAATATCTAGGAAGTCTATACAGAGATTTGCTCAGATTCTTCATATTCTACAAAGGTTCATCTTTATTGGCTTTATATGGTCATGACAGGAAGTGATTCACTAGTCAACTCATGCCTGTGAAGTATTTATACATTTATCAAGACTTCATCTGTCTGTTAATGAAACGTCCTTTTCCTAAAGCTAGCATGCAGTAAAGTCTTCCATGCTAATGATGCATGCTTTATTAACAGCTGGAGAGTTTCTGGAAATACTGAAAAAAAAGGAAGTGTTATTATGAATTATGGACTCGTATTTTTGCCTGAAATTTAACTGATGGACTGGAGTGTTTTGGATTATTGTGATGTTTTTATCAGCTGCTTGGAGTCTCATTCTGACGGCACCCATTCACTGCAGAGCATCCATTGATGAGACACTGATGCAGTGCTGCATTTCTCCGAATCTGATGAAGAAACAAACTCAATCCTGATTTCGGATGGACTGAGGGTGAGTATGTTTTCAGCACATTTTCTTTTTTGGTTTGAAAATGTCCCTTTAACATCCTGTGTGTGTTTCAGACAAAAGATATATAAGATAAATAACAGGAACATTAATGAATCTCAGGGACAATCTTGTTGGAATGCCATTTATTTTGATGACATCACTCGGGAATGTCTGGAATGTCCACGAACAAAGGATTCATTCATTGTTTATGAAGTAATTAAAGTAAAGTACACTCTCATAAAAATCATAAGCTGGTCATTTACACACATGCCTCAAAATGAGAAATACTGGAGCCAATTATTAGAAGTTGATTAAAATATATAATAAAGTAGACAGTTTACTTAACTACTGCCAGTGGGAAGAAAACACATCCTGGTCACATTTCACCAGAAAAAAAAAAAGAAAATATATTTATATTTTTTATTTATTTATTTTGACTTTTTTATGATCATTAAATTTTTTCTTAATTTTTTTTTTGCAATTCTCATTCTCAATTGATCTTTATTAGGTTCTCATGGAATAATGTTATTACTGTAATACATAAAAAACATTACATATCTGCATCTAGGCAAACAACAAATATCAAAATTATATATAAACAACTTTATAGCATTACAGTAATGAATTTGGGGAGAAAATGTGTTTTAATTATAATGTAAATCATGTAAAAAAAAAAATCTTGCTGGTCCTAAAATAGACTAAATGGTCTTTAAACGAAATGTTATTTATTTTAACGGAGGTGAAATGTGACCTGGACATGTTCACTGGTTATCAAACGTTCACAATATGAATCCCAGA
>NC_039247.1:2557610-2580110 GCF_003368295.1 Carassius auratus | reverse complement strand
ATTTTATATATTATAAAAAAAATTATAAAAATGACAAAAACACCTAAGAAAAGGACTAAAATCTATACCACAAATAAAATGAAAACTGAAAGTGCATATAAAAGCTTATTAAAATATTAACAAATATGATAATAGTACATATGACAAATAACTCAGAAATAACTATTATTAGTAATCTCTAATTAAATATGAATTTTAATTGATTTCCATGACTTTCAGTTTCTTTAAATGTGTTTTTCTATTTTATTATTATTTATTTTTAGCTATTTTATTTATTGCATTTTAATTTGATTATTGATGCATGATTACTGAGAACTGAGATTCAGGACGACATCATGATTGATATTGAGCTACAGCAACAGGAGGCCAGTGTTAAGTCTGTCTTCTCTTCTTTCAGGTGTGAACACATAAAGCATTAAAGGGTTCGTTCGTATTCAGATCGACTCACTTGAAGTAGAGTCCGGCGGGGGGCATCTCTGACGCCGGCTCATTGGCCACAGACCACATGACCACAGACGGATGATTCTTATCACGCCGCACCAGCTCCTCCATGACCCTCAGGTGATGAACCAGAGACACGTTCCCGAAACTGCGTCTGAGACACACACAGAGACACACGCAGACACACACAGAGACACACACACACACGCAGACAGAGACACACACACACGCAGACACACACAGAGACACACACACACACGCAGACAGAGACACACACACACACGCAGACACACACAGAGACACACACGCAGACAGAGACACACACACACACACACACACACGCACACTTATTGATTATCTGGATCTAAATATGACAATAAAACCATCTTCATTAAAAATGAATCTGTGCTGTTATTAACTAAAACTATTAAAATTGTTATTGTCAATTTACATAAAACTAAAAATTAAATACCGACTGTAATTCGCACTTTTTTCATAGTTTGGCTGGTCCTGCAATTTATCAAAATTAATTTGACATGAACCGAGAGAAAACATTACCGTCTGCAGCCGCCAGAGGGAGCTCTATGCTGCTCAGTTCTCCTGTAGTCTACACTGAAGACATAGAGCGCCCTCTCGTGGCTGGAGACGGTAATGTTTTCTCTTGGTTCTAAATAAATGTGATTTATAATCCAGTGCAATGTATAGTCCGTAAAATACGGTATGTTAGATAAAAAGAAAAATATAAATTATTATGGTTTTGTTAAGTGAAGCTGAAATTTAACAAAAAATAAATTAAAGTTATATATAAATATTACGACAATAACTTCAAATTTAAACTATTAAAATGTTTAACAAAAATTTGAAATGAACTGAAGTTTAAATAATAAATTACTAAAACAAAAGGGATTTAAAAGCTATTTTAAGAAAAAAACTATTCCACTATAAAAATGTTAAACAAAAATTTGAAATGAAGTGAAAAACATGTAAATAATAAATTACTGATACATATATACATATATATATATAAAAAAAAAAAATATATATATATATATATATATATATATATATATATATATATATATATATATATATATATATTATAAAAAAAATAAAAAACTTAAAATATCGAAAATCTATAACAAAAATGTGAAATTAAACAGAAATATGTTTAAATAATAAAATTAAAAATTAATTAAAAGGAAGTTATATTTGAATATTAAGAGGGGAAAAAATTACAAAATGATTGAAGTTTTTAACTAAAATGAAAATGAAAAACATGAAAATATAACCTAATTCTAAATATGAATATATCTAAATACCATAAAAGCATATAAATAATAGTAAAAACAACACTGGTGTCAAATGAATCCAGACTGATATTCGTTTGAGAGCGGAGAGTGAACACATTGGGAGAGCGTCTCACATGTCTTTGATTCCCACTCCAGGCGACTCGTCGATGATGACGATGCCGTGCCGGTCGGCCGTCTGCAGGATCTCCTCGGCGTACGGATAGTGACTGGTGCGGAACGAGTTCACTCCCATCCACTTCATCAGATTAAAGTCCTTCACCAGCAGAGGCCAGTCGAAGCCTTTCCCTCGGATCTGAGACGAGCAGAGTTTAACATCAGCCGTAATAACACAAGCACTTTCACCACAGCTCTGTGCTCTCCAGGGGTCACACACACATCACCTGCTTCCTGTCTGGTGTGTGATCAAATACAAGGAGACCAGGTGAAGTTAAACATCCACAACACGGCCAAGTTAAGTCCTAAAATAAGAGCTAAACTGAACAAAAACAAATCATATTACAAAAGCACATAACTAAATGACTAAAGTTTAAAATAAAAGGATATAAATGTAAAATAAATGAAGACTGTGGATGTTCATACAACTGAATTCTTGTTCCAAGGAGGAAATATTAGAAATATTGCCTTTAAAATAAATAAAAAAATTATATGTTTAAGTAATAAATCTATTAAAACTAAATTTGAAAAAAATTAAAGCTAAATATACCCCCCCACACACACACACACAAAGGATTAAAAATGACCGAAGCACATAATAAAATTAATAAAACTTAAACTAAATGAAAACTGAAAATACATCAAATAAATATATAAATAAATAAAAAAAATAATAGCTCAAAATTTTAATAAATATAAAAGAAGGGGTTAGAAAAAAACAAATGAAAATACTACAATTACCAAAACTAAATAAAAATGTCAAATAAAAAAAATATATAAAAATAACAAAAGCACATAACAAAATTAACAAAAAATAAAATGAAAAGAAAAACTGATAATATATATAAAATAAAAGCTCTTAATAATAATAATTAAAAACATGTACATGTTCATTTTCTTTTTGCATTATAATCATAATTATAATTAACTAGAATGGAGTATACCTTAGTTGCTAATTTAAATAAAATAAATTTAAGAACTAAAATGACTGCAGTTAAAATTGAAAAGCAACAAAATTACTAAAATGCAAACCAAAAATGTAATAAAACTCATAATATATAAATAAATAATAATAATAATAATTTTGCATTGTAATTGGAGAGAATAAATTAGAAATGTTGCCTTGGCAACTAATTGAAATAAATGTAAATACTAAAATTACTGAAATTAAAATAAATAAAAAAAATTAATAAAATGTAAAAACAAAAAAGAATAATGACAAAAAGCAACTAAATGAAACCTGATGATGCATAAAATTAAATAATATAAGTTAATAATAATAATTATTATTATTATTTTGAATTGGAATTACAATCAATATAAATTGAAATAAATCTAAGTACTAAAATTACTAAACAAAACAAAATTAAAATGAAAACTAAAAATACATAAAACTAAAATATATAATCTATAAGATATACTGTGTGTGTGTGAAGGAGACTTCAGAGATCTGTTATTGATTCAGTCTGCTCCACATCTGATTTGAGCGAGTCTGAACGTGACGCACGAGTCTGATGAACCGCTTTAGTAAAGTAAGGAGTGTAGCTCTCAGTTCCTCTGCTGTGACTCACGTCTGCGTCCTCGTGTTTGTTGACCCCGTGGAAGTAAAACGGCTTGTTGTTGATGAGGAACTGTGTGCTGGTGACTTTAACGGTGCGAATCCCCACCGGAAGAGTGTAGACATCCGTCTGTCCGTCCTCCGCTGTCGCCTGAACCTACAAAACCAGATCAGAATCCAGCGCAGATTAACACTCGACTGCCATATTCACCAGCACACGCAGGGTTAAAACTGAAACGGTTTAATCATGCAGAAACATCTGTTTGTTAGTGTCTGATCAATGCTGCAAGCAAACTATAGAATGAATCTATACAAAATTAAATAAATGCAATAATAATAATAATAAAAATGTTGCATTGTAATTGGAATGAGAATAAATGAAAAATGTTGCCTTGGTGAAAATTACTGAAATAAAAAAAAATATTAAAATGTAAAAACTAAAACTAAAAATGACAAAAAGCAACAATATCAAAAATGATAATACATTTAAAAAAATTATAATATATATAAATTAATAATAATAATAATTTTGTATTCAGCAACTAATTGAAATAAATGTAAATACTAAAATTACTGAAATTAAAATAAATAAAAATATATAAAGAGAAAAAAATGACAAAAAGCAACAAAATGAAAGCTGATAATACATCAAAATAATATATATAAATTAATAATAATAATAATTTTGCATTGTAATTGGAAAGCAAAACAAAAAAGTGTAAACTGAAATAAAATAAAAATAAATCTAAAAATAATTTATTTAGTTCACCTTATTAACAGAATTAAAACTCAAGCTGAGAAAATAATGAAAAATATATAGACACACAAAAATTACTAATAAAAATATAAACAGAAAAATAAATAAAAATAAAAACAAATTCAGATTATTAATAAAAACTCAAGTAGTATCTCGGTGATTCTAAAATAACTCTGTGAGACAAATAATGTTTGATAGATTAGTAATAAAAAAAAGACCACTAAAAGCATCATAATTAGTGCAACATCTTTTTTTACACATGCATTTGGCAGATGCGATTATCCAAAGTAACTTGCATTTGCATTGCATTTTAATAGTTCATGCATTCCTAATAAACTGTATATCTGTGTCCCTGGAGCACAAAAACAGTCTGAAGTCTCTGGGGTATATTTGTAGCAATAGACAAAAATACATTGCATGGGTCCAAATGATCGATTTTTCTTTTATGACAGAAATCATTAGGATATTAAGTAAAAATCATGTTCCATGAAGATATTTAGCAAATTTCCTACTGTAAATATATTAAAACTTCATGTTTGATTAGTAATATGCATTGCTAAGAATTCATTTGAACAACTTTAAAGATGATTTTTTTTTGCTTTGGAAATATGATTTATTCAGCTTTTAGATGATGCATAAATCTCTATTTTGAAGAATTGACCCTTAAGACTTGTTCTGTGGTCTGGGGTCACTCGTGTGAATCCTGGACACTGACCTCCATGGAGTAAAGGTACGCCGGGTTCTCGTGCATCAGATACGGCCACCAGAGGTTAACGTCAGAGACTTTGAGGACTCCTCTGGAGCCGTCGGCCGAAGCCACACGTCTGCCGTCGTGAGCCGAGAGCGTGACTTTCACAGCGGGTTTAGAGCTGCCCAACACGGACACGTTAAAACTGACCAGCCCTGAAACACACACAGGATCACATGAGTCGAGATCAACACACATTTACTGAAGATAGCTCTACAGGCAGCGTCTGGGACTCAGACTAACACACTGAATGCTAAAAATATGAAATATGTTTACCGATGTTGTCTGAGAAGCTGGTCTCCAGTGTGATGTCATCAATGTGCGCCGTGGGTGTGGTGTACAGCAGGACCGGTCGGTGTATTCCAGCGTAGTTGAAGAAATCAAAGTTAGTGTTCTGGACGAAGTATCCAGCGGGGTATCTGAGAGCCGAAGAAGGGGTTTAAACAAGTTTATCTGAACCCAATATATGGGGGAGTGCTGGGAAACGTTTGGAGAAAAACTGTTTAAAAGCTATTTAAATATGAATAAATAATAATAGAAAAATAGTTAATCAGATTAAAATAACAAAAACGAAACGTAAAAATAATCTTTATTTTACTCAACTGTAAAAAAAAAAATATTCAATTGTAAAAAATATTTTTATTTGATTCAACTGCAAAACAATTGTTATTTATTCAGGTGTTAAAATGTTTTTATTTTATTCAAATATGATTATATATTTTATTTGTATTTTATTCAACTGCAAAACAATTTTAATTTATTCAGATGTTAAAAAAATATTTTATTCAAATGATAAGAAATACAGTTTTTTTTCTATTGTATTGTTAAATATATTATTTATTTACACACTTATTTCCTTATTTAAATATGAATAAATAATAATAGAAAAATAGTTCATACAAATGGAAATCAGATTAAAATAACAAAAATGAAAAGTAAAAATATTTTTTTTTATTCAACTGTTTTATTTAAATAAGGAAATAAGTGTATAAATTAATAATATATCTAGCAATACAGTAGAAAAAAAAACTATATTTCTTATCATTGGAGAAACAAAATATTTTCCAAATAATATTTAGACATTTATAATAAGTCTGTGTTGGTGTGGGGGGGGGGGGTCGATACAGCATAGTAACGTGATATTTTAGTCAATTTTTGTTTTATATTTCACAAAATGTTATCACAACACTCAATTTAAAATTGCTATAATATTGTATCATATATAATATTGATATTGTATTACTTAATATGCTAAAAAAAATAAAACAAGAAAAAAAAAAGATTTAAACAAATAAACAGATAAATTAAAATGTGAAAAAATAAATAATATTCTATCAGTGAGTACAGTGCTATAATGAGTAGAAAACTACTTTAATAAAATACATTTTTTTTTAAATAATATTAATTTTACAGAGTTTAAATTGGGTCTTCATGCAAAAAAAACCAAAACATATATATATATATATATATATAGAGATGCCTTTGAATGTTTATGGCCTGACCTGGTGCGGTCGTTCATGTACTGGATGGTTCCCGGTGGAAGCGTCTCTAGAGTTAAAGTGTTGTTCACAGCGATGGTGATTCGGCACGGGTTCCCGTTCGTCTGCCGCAGAACGGCGCTGATGTCCGCCTCAAACGGGAGATGACCGCCCTCGTGCTCGCTCACATTGACCCCGTTCACCCACTGAGAGATAAACACATCACAGATCCTGAGACCGTCCCGAATCACCAGTCAAAGACAACCATCTGCATCCCACAGACTTACAAGCATTGAGTAATAGTGAGCGCTTCCCACTCGGAGCACGATCCGTGTTCCCCGGTCCTGGATCCAGCGCGACGGCACCCATACGTCCCTCTCATACCACACCCAGCCAGTGAAATCACGGATCTTGGCGTCTTGTGTGATGTCATTGTAGCTGGACGGCACCGGCATGTCAATAACAGGCCCTGTCTAGAACAAAACACACCCACATAAACACCTAGAACATGAATGATTGCATGCTTAAAATACGGTATTATGCAATTATACAAGATGCCTTTATTCACCACAAAGAGGATGTTTCTCAAGAAACCACACATATTGCACATAAGTGCATTGTGCAAAAGAAGACAACTGATCAGAAAATAAATGCATAAGACTGTGTGTAAATAAATAATAAGACACTAGATTTAAATATGTATATATGGTATATAACCTTAGCAAGAATATTAGAAAGTAGAAAAAAAAAAACATAATAATGCAGCATTATGGGAGTCATTTAAATATCAGAGACAATTTTAATAAAATAAACAAAAAAAAGGCACTAAATAAATTATTGCATAAATAATATGGTACATAATCCTAACAGTAACATATTATAGTAAATAGGGGAAAAAACGTAATAATAAAGCATTTTGGGTACCTGTGGAAAATATTAGAGAATAATAATAATAAAAGAAGAAGACAACACTAGATTAAACTAAATACATTTTGAAAATAAAATAAAAAATACAATTAAAAATTTAAATAATAATAATAAAAAGTTGTTTTAGTAAATATAAATAAAATGGTACATATAATAGTAAGTAGAAAACAAACGTAATAATGTCACTTTATAAAAACGTATACAAGCTTTATTAAATATTTTTAAATATTTGTTGGGGTCTTTAAAATAGATCTGCCTTTTTAAATTTTAGGATGTAGGTCTTTCTAAAAGATTGAAAACCTCTGCATCTTCCTGTTTTTATTTCCATAAAGACTTTAAATGTTATGACTAAAAATTAAACGAATGCAAACGTATTACAATAAAATGATTAATGCAGTATTTCCGTGAGATCCTTCTGTAAACTTCTCGAATTCGTCGATTTACTCAGAAAATGAGAACATCTGTATTGACTGTAAGGTGAAGCGCGTGAGATCTCACGTGACCTCCGCCAGAGGACGCTTGAACCACTGCTGCTCGAATCCGCGGTTCCGCTCCGGGGACAGATCCGCTCGGAACCGCCACAAGCCGCTCACGTCCTTCACTTCTCTGGAGGGAGACTCCGTGGGGAACAGCATCCCACCCTGCAGCGACTGACACACACCGCACAGAGCGGCCAGAAGCGCCAGAATCGCTCCGGTTAAACCCATCACGCGCTGCTCGACGGTCTGCTATTTACACTCAAGCGCTCCACTTCCGCTAGGTGCGTGACGTCAGCGTGCGTCACAACGATTCCCTTTTTTTTCTCTTTTTTTTTTTTTTTCATAAACACTTTATTAAACCTTCCAATAACAAAAAGACAGATCTGTGTAGTAACTGATTACATGTGGCTCAGAGCGTTTTAATTGAATGTAGGCGTGGTTTTGCTTACCGGAGGGCGTGTCCATCGATTTTGCTTTTATGTATAATAATTTTTTTAATTATGTAATTTGTTTAATAAGTGTGATTTTGTTTAATCTCCTACAGTGTTTATGATTGCATGAATGTATATTTTATTTTTTATTTTATTTGAATGAATGTCTTGTATGGTGGTTTATTTCTTTTATATAATGAATAATATGAATCTCTCAGTCTGTGAGGACTAACAGTTGTGTTTATGTTAGCCTATTTTGTTTTGTTAAGATGCCTGAAATGCAAAAAAAAAAAAAAAAAAAAAAAAAAAAAAAAAAAAAAAATATATATATATATATATATATATATATATATATATATATACGTACATTCAGAAACATGCTTTCATTTATTTTTAAGTTGCCATTCAGCTTGTTTTCGGTCAGGTTTTTATTCATTCACTCACATCATGGCTAGCTGTCAAAATGTTTTATTCTTCCCGTTACATAAATGCTAAAATAATCTTTTGTTTTTAATTTCAAAAGCAGAAGTTCAACAATATCTAAAACAATTCTATGTTTATTTCTTCATTTTAATATTATAATCAATTATTATTATTATTATTATTATTATTTTGAATCATATTTTGTTAATTGTACCCTGGCTATTTTTGTAATTCGTTCAAATCAATTAGAAAACACTTCAATAATAATAAAACCCTTATTTATACTTAATATAGTATATTTTATCATGCGTTTTATTTATCTTATAGTATTTTTGTTATATATTCCTGGAAACAGACGGACACATTTTTTAAATAGTAATCAATAATTTTTGAAAAGCTTGTGAAATATCAGATAAACACTAGATGCTAACATTTAAATATTCTCAAAGTCAAATGGACTTCAAATAGAAACACGAGCGTGCAGGTGTTGTTTTGACCACGAGGGGGAGACTACACATCACTCTAGACTCAAGATCCACTGGACAATACTCGCACAGTTCAATGTATATTTGCATTCGTGCACACAGAAGAAAAATTATTCATAATGGATAGTAAGGCTACATAAACTCGTATGCACCAGTGATAAACTAATAGGTATAACAAGTCAAAATAAGACCACCTGCCTCTGCAAAATGCTTTATGTTTAGAATGCACTAAAATACAGCAAAATGCATATTACTATTGTGCAGTACATGTTATATAATGCAATATTGCACAAAGTTTATTTTAGATTACAGTTCAGGGAAGTTGTATCTGAGGAGGCAAAAGAGGCTGTGAAGATTTGGAAATATTACTAAGTATTTTATTAAAGTTTTAATTGTTTGGGACAGATAGAGTAAACACAGATGAAAATGAAACAACAGTCATCCCATGCATGTACCATAGTGCTTGTAGCCGAGGCTAATTTGTGCCTAAGAGAGCTTTTATACATTATAATTACAATAAATAAGTATGATGTCGTGAGAATGTTTCCAACACACTGGCTACTGAGATTCAGTATAAACACAGCTCGTGAAGAGCACTTGAGGATGTTTAAACTGTTCTTCAATCAGGATGATAGAAATCTGAGGCATCTTTATAAATCTTTTTCAGTATATTTGTCAAAAGTCTGATGCATTTCTTCAGAGCCTTTTTGGGTGCTCAGGACATCGCTTCATCCTTCATCCAAGTGCTTTAAACGCTCTCATTTTTGCCTTACTTTGTGACCCAGTTTCTGTGTGTTTGGAAAGTTACAGGGAGTTGTTGTCTGCACATTATGCTTTTGCCTAAAAATGTTCAGGGAAAATATGAGGTCAGTCAGTTGCTGACAGGACAGTTTTTTTTTCTTATCACATGAGATTATACGCTTGATTTTAGTTTATTATTTACTCACACAGTCAAAAGAATTAGATTATTTTATTTACATGCAAATATTTTTTGAGCAGATGATTTTATCCAAAAATAAATAGCTGTATTTGATTTAAAATCATCTTAATGCTGGATGTGTTTCATCTTCTGTCTTCTCCAGATGTTAACTGATGGACTGGAGTGCTGTGGATTATTGTGATGTTTTTATCAGCTGTTTGGACTCTCATTCTGACGGCACCCATTCACATCCATTGGTGAGACACTGATGCAATGCTACATTTCTCCAGATCTGATGAAGATCTTGAATGCCCTGAGGGTGAGTAAACTTTGAAATACATAAAATAAAAATAAATAGCTTATATTGTAAGGCTATATTGTTTGGAACAATCATCTGTCTTTTTGCGTCTCTAAAGTGTCCTGTTTTTCCACATTGTTCGATTTTATTTTGTGTAAGCATGTTTCTTATCACATCTTCCGTCTTGATGTTTATTGGACCAGGAAGAGAAATCGGTTTCCTTCAGATTTCTACACATCCTTCTTCCAGGAAGATCTCTTCGGTCTGAACCTCGTCTGTTCTCTGTGTTGCTGCTTCTGGATGCGTTTATTGACTCAATCACTTGAAACTCTCTCAGATTTGACTGATGCAGAGTGACAGAGTGTGTGTGTGTGTGTGTGTGTGTGTGTGTGTGTGTGTGTGTGTGTGGACTGACATAATGAGGGCTGCTTGCGACAGCGATCTGTCTCTGAGCTGATATAAAATCAGATCTGAGGATAAAGTGAAGTGGATCATCGAATCTCAAGCTCTCACTTGTGTCTGAGTTATTGTTACTGGTCTAGTGACTCATTGCTAGGATGTTCGTGGTTGTTGCTAGCTGCTAGTTTAACGGCCCAAGCCTAAACAAATGCAGAATGAATCTGTGTGTGACACAAAACGATGTCTTAAGGCCAGTAATGTCACCTAAAAATGCACAAATAAAGCGTACACTCATCAGAGTTTTCCTGAAGTGAAGTGGTTTCTAACGCTGTCTGAGCCTGAATCTGGTCTGATTCTGACTGATAAACCCTGTGCTGTCCAGAGTTAGTAAACCTTACTAAAACTAAAGATAGAAAAAAATGGAAGCTTATTTTTGAAACAGATAATTGCTGATATTTATCTCACAATTTTGATATTTTTTTAATATAACTTGAAACTTTTTAATATAACTTATGAAAATTCAGAATTGTGAGAAATTTAGAACTCTCAGTTAAGAGAAATTTGTAATTGTTTTGATTTATTTGATTTTTTTTTACTTTTTATTCTTTGGCAGAAACAAGTTTCCATAAAAAAAAAAAAGTGTAATTTGAAATGAAATAAACTGATTTCTGATTTTCAGTTAGCTTAACTTGGTGTACTGAAATAACTAAAACTGAAATAAAAAAGGAAAAATCTATTAAAAAACAAAAAAATTACAAAAATGCACAAAATATTTCTAAAACTTTGACTAAAGTAAAAAAAAATACAAAAAAGAAAATATTCAGAATATTAACAAATACTTTAATAGTATCCAGAAGTTACAAACATAACACTGCTGTCAGAAACACATACAGTTCATTCACACACTGAGAACAGTGTAGCAGATCGTGTCATACACACACACACACACACACACACACACACACACACACACACACACACACACACACATCTAGAGAGATGACTGGATGATTGAAACATTACACTCGTTTTCATCATGTCGGCAGAAAGCTGTTCCACTCTGCTCCAAAAAAACAAAAACATGAAGCTGGTTCAGTGACATGATTCCTGCAGAGATCTGTGAGCTACCCAATGACAAGCTTAAATGATGGATGTCTTTCTTTTTTTTAGAAACCATCTATAATCAGCTACTTTAAAGGAGCAACTCAACCCAAAAAAAAATAATCCTGAGGCCATCCAAGATTAGGATGAGTTTGTTTCTTCATCAAATTTGGAGAAATGTAGCATTGCATCAGTGTCTCATCAATGGATGCTCTGCAGTGAATGGGTGCCGTCAGAATGAGAGTCTGATAAAAACATCACAATAATCCACAGCACTCCAGTCCATCAGTTAATGTCTGTAAAAGCCAAAAGCTGCGTATTTGAAAGAGACAAATCAATTTTTAAGGCGTTTTTAACTTCAAACAATTGTTTGTGGCCAGAATATGAGTCCATAATCCATAATAGCGTTTCTGGAGAAAGATTATAGACTCGTGTCTTAGTTAAAAATGTCTCAATGATAGATTTGTTTCTTAAAAACACGCAGCTTTTGGCTTCACAAGACATTAACTGATAGACTGGAGTGCTGTGGATTACTGTGGTGTTTTTATCAGCTGTTTGGACTCTCATTCTGACGGCACCCATTCACTGCAGAGGATCCATTGATGAGACACTGATGCAATGCATTTCTCCAAATATGCTCCCATAAAGCAACAAACTGGTTGGAGGGTGAGAAAACTTTCATCAAATTTCTTTTTTAGGTGAACTATTCCCTTAATTAAAGAACCCAGAGACCAAAACAATGGTCTGAAGAAACAAATGGTTTTAAGAGCAGAAAAGCCATTCTGTTGCTGTAATGCAGTACAGTAATGCATTGCGCTAGCAACACCAGACTCACGGGTTTCATTCTCAGTTAACTAGTAAAATGTATATTAAAGTGAAAAGTCACTTTGAATAAAAGCATCTGGCTAAATGCATGAAAGAAAACTCATCTTTTATTTTACAGTTGTTTCCCCTAAACAGCAATGAAAGTATATGGAGGCTTGTGCAGATGTTTCTCCTGAGAAAAAGACCTACTGTAGAAATCTAACATCTCCTCTAGAGTTTCAGTAGAGATTGCATCAGATTCCCCCGCTTATCCACATGGATTTCATAGCTCTTGCTGTGTCAAGTCTTATGCATTTAACAGATGCTTTGCATTTCAATGAAGGTGCAGTATTCATTCTCTTGCATTCAGACTAATGACTCGATTATTTCTCCCGAGGGATTTTAGTTGATGCTTTGATGAACCGTAACTGAGAACTCAATTAAGTCTTCTCAGCCCTGAAAGATCAACCTCTCAGCATTAATATGAAAGTTTCCCTGGGCAATGTAAGACTGTGTCTATGCAAATTGTTGGATGAGATATAACAAAATATAGGGATGAACTCTACATGACACTGAGTGCACATCGTGGTCCACAAACTGCAAGCGCTGCATCTCGAGGAGAGTCGTCTCAATCTCATTAACACTCTATCAGTGTGTGTGTGTGTGTGTGTGTGTGTGGACGGCTTGCAAATGCTTCTCTGTTAAAGGAAAGCAGAACTAATTGAGTGAAACTGAAGCAGCGCTCCTGTGAGATGTGCTGTGAATGCCTGTTTTGTGCAGTATTTTCAGCCTTTTCACACTCTTTTCTCCCTTTGAACCAATGATTGGCAGCAGAGCAGAGCATTATGGATACCCAATGTAAAATAGTGTTTGGTAGCGTTTTTTCAGTAACCTTTGTTTGTTATTTTTCTCCAAATACGATTTAAGTATTTTTTTTTTTTTTTTAGGATTTTAGGTTTTATATATTTAACACACATAGTTAACATATATTAGGAATTTTTATTTTGTCCAGTAGGGTTTAAGGTTTTTTTTTTTTTTTTTTTTTTTTTTTTTTAAGATAGACATTAATATTTATCATTTGATTACTATTTTTTTTTTTTTTTTCGTATTTTATTTTTTTTCCCTGTTGGATTTAATTTGGTAATTTAAGGTTGACACATTTATTTATTTATTTTTTACAATTTCATTAATATTTAATATGTAATTAATTTATTATGTTCATTTTTTTTAAAAGAAGTGTTTTTCCCCTTTAAGATAATTTTTTTTGTGTTTATTATTAATTTTGTCCAGTATAATTTTTTTTAAGATACATTTTTAAGATATTTTCATTGCACCAATCATTAAAATGGATGCATTATTTTTTAGAACAGATATTTAGGTATATTTAAGCAGTTTTAGATGCTGAATCTGTCATTTTAGTTTCCTAGCATGCTTTTGTTTACAATCGAAGAAAGACAGAAAAAAGCTGTTGTGTCATGTAGAGACAGGCGAAGAAAGTAGAGACTCACAATCCCTCACATTCTCCTTTCTCTGTGCGGAAATGTGACTGATGAATAATTCATGTCACTGTGGCCTTGAATACTGAATGAGCCCGTGTGATTAAAGAGAGGTGTGTTAATTAAGAGAGAGAGAGAAAGTGTCTGTGTGTGTGTGTGTGCTATAAAAGCATCAGCCAACACTTTCAATAATGTTGATGTCATTAACTTAAGACAGACTCTGGAAGAACATCCAAGTTTCTTCCAAAAAAAAAAAACCTTGCAGAAAACAAGTAGCCTACTAAGTTCCCTAAAACTTTTCAGAATCAGAATCAGAAACCCTGTTTGAGTGCTGAAGGAGGACAATGCTTTTCTTTGTTCAGATTCTGTTACAAAAAGTTCTTAAAGAAGAAGAATATTTAGATTTATTTAAGCATAAGAAGTGTTTTCATCATGCTGTTTATATGCAGTTGCTATGGCGTTTAGGGTTGTTGCCAAGGTGTTGTTATGCAGACTCTGTGATATTCCAATTATTGTAACATTGTAACATTTACTAAACAAACAATTTTGTTCCTTTTGATTGATGCTGAAATGTAGTTTGGACATACTGAAAAATCTGAAGATATTTAAAATAAAGATATTTATATTAAAGCACTTTTTAAATGTTATCAAAAAAATAAATAAATAAAAAATGTCATAAAAAGTGAAGTATTAACATTTTTTAAAACATATGTTTTATGTTTTAAAGTTTAAAATTGGCATATATGTTTAATATTTACAACTTTTTATCATTTTAATCAACTGAAGGATTTTTTTTTTAAGATTGACATATTTTTATGCTCATTTTTGTATGTTTTTTGTGAGGCTAAAGTAAAAAAATTGATAGTTGTGAAACATCATAAGCATGTTAAAAGTATTTAAATATTTATGAATCTTTCATATCTTAAAGATGTTTGTATAGAAGCACTTTTATCATTTTATCGGTTGAATAAAAAAGCTCCTTGATAGTTTAACTATGTTTGTTTAATGTGTAGTTAACATTTTAAGTATATTTTATTGTCCAATAGCATTCTTTATATAAAGATTGAAATTTTGGAGGGCATATTTGTATGCATTGATAGATGTTGAAAACATCCAATTTGGATGTATATACGTATCTAAAACATAAACATTATATATATATATATATATATATATATATATATATATATATATATATATATATATACATATATACAGTGCTTTAAGTGGCCAATTTCTTTTTGTTTTTCTTTTCTTTTTTTTGATGGCTCCCCTCATCCCCTGCTGAGGTAACAACAACTATATTGAAGGGTTTTTATATAAAGCAGTCAACAGGCGGCCTTAATAATACATCCTTTTATTAGTTTATGGATTTGCTTGAGCTAGAAATAACTACTGAACATAAATAAAATGTGCAAAAGGATTTTGAAAAAATACCCTTAGAAAGAGCTACTGCATTTCTTCTTTAGCTTGCGTCTGACCTCCGAAATCATTCCTTCTTGGTGGGATGTCAGCTAGCGAGTCAGCTGATTCTGACTGTGTTCTTTTAGTACTCAGAGTCTGAAGCAGTACTAAATCTCAATCTCAGAATCTCAAATGACTCCCGAACTGATTCGCTATCCCGCTCCGAACTTCAGAACTGACTCAAATGATTCGCGAACCCGCTCCGAACTCTCGAACTGATTCAAATGATTTTCAAACCCGCTCCGAACTCTCGAACTGACTCAAATGATTCGCGATCCCCAAACTGACTCAAATTATTCGCGATCCCCAAACTGACTCAAATGATTCGCGAATCATTTGAGTCAGTTTGGAAGTTCTGAGCGTGATCGCGAATCATTTGAGTCAGTTCGAGAGTTCGGAGCGGGTTCGCGAATCATTTGAGTCAGTTTGGAGATCGCAAATCATTTGAATCAATTCGAGAGTTCGGAGCGGGTTCGCGAATCATTTGAGTCCGTTTGGCAGTTATGAGCGGGATCGCGAATCATTTGAGTCAGTTCGGGAGTTATGAGCGGGATCGCGAATCATTTGAGTCAGTTTGGGAGTTCGGAGCGGGTTCGCGATTCATTTGAGTCAGTTTGGAGATCGCAAATCATTTGAATCAATTTGAGAGTTCGGAGCGGGTTCGCGAATCATTTGAGTCAGTTTGGCAGTTCGGAGCGGGATCGCGAATCATTTGAATCAATTCTGGAGTTCAAAGCGGGCTCGCGAATCATTTGAGTCAGTTTTTTTTAAGAGTGTGTTGTCATAACATTCACCTTGGAGATTGAAAATGTTTCTTTTTTGAGACCCCAGGAGCCCAAATTCAGACCCAGAACAATAAAACCCACAGAAGAGGTGGGAGTTCAAAGGAGGAATCTTTATATTACCAAACTGCAGGGAGAGAAAGAGTATATAAGTCATGATCTGCAAGATTAACCACAATCTGATGTGATCGACCACCTCAGAGAAAACCAGTGTTGAGCTGCTGCAAGAGCTTTTGAAGCACAGCAGCTGTGGTCAAAGAGTTCTCCTGTGTTCTGATTGGTGGATGATGATGATGATGATGAGTGGATAAAGACTAGAGCAATCAAATAGTGAGAGAGTGATCTGCTCATCTGGTTATGTTCGTGGATGTTTCGACGTGGAAAGCAGTTCGGAATGGAAATATTGATATTTTATTTGTTAAAAACTAACCTTTAAGTAAAGTTTGGGAGTTCAAAGCAAATCATTTGATTCATTTTGGGAGTTCGGAGTATGGAGCGTGAATCATTTGAACCAGTTTGGGAGTTCGGAGCGGGATCGCGAATCATTTGAGTCAGTTCGGGAGTTCGGAGCGGGTGCGCAAATCATTTGAATCAGTTCGAGAGTTTGGAGCGGGATCGCGAATCATTTGAATCAGTTCGAGAGTTCGGAGCGGGATCGCGAATCATTTGAATCAGTTCGAGAGTTCGGAGCGGGATCGCGAATCATTTGAGTCAGTTCGGGAGTTCGGAGTGGGTTCGCGAATCATTTGAGTCAGTTAGAGAGTTCGGAGTGGGTTCGCGAATCATTTGAGTCAATTCGGAAATTCGGAGCGGGATCGCGAATCATTTGAATCAGTTCGAGAGTTCGGAGCGGGTTTGCGAATCATTTGAGTCAGTTCTGAAGTTCGGAGCAGGATCGCGAATCAGTTCGGGAGTTCGTAGCGTTAGAAAGATTGCTGAATAAAGGCTTGCATTTGGATCTGTTCCTCACAATTTTATGATTATGAAGATTTGGATTACAGTTCACTAATAAAATTAATTACATTCATGATTTTATGTTGTATGTCGTATACGGTCAACAACATGTCGGAGAAATGCCTTTTGTGTCCCATCATGGCAAACAAAGTAAATATTATTTGATTAGTAATGGTTAAACGAGTGCAGAAATGTTATTCATTTAAAGGTTTTAAAGTGTAATATTATGTACTGTATTCTTCTAAATGAGTAGACAGCAGAAATCAAATACTGATGAGATCACACTGTTTTCTGTTTCTCTCTGGCTCAAGTTCACCCTTCTTTCTGCATCCGCACAACATTATTACTTACTCAGAGTTTTTGTCTTGTTTTTGAATAAAAATATCATATTTGCAATTCATAAATCAAGTTACGTTTACTTGAGGAGCAACGTGATATAAGATATTAAGTCTTGTTTGCTGAAAATTAAGTGAGTTCTAATATCTGCAGAAAAATATTCTAGCTTTCCTTCTTAATTAGGGCTCAAGCCCAAAGGGCGAGAGGCCTATTGTTTTCCTTAGGATTATTTTTTATTATTATTATTATTATTATTAGGGCTCAAGCCCAAAGGGCGAGAGGCCTATTGTTTTCCTTAGGATTATTTTTTATTATTATTATTAGGGCTCAAGCCCAAAGGGCGAGAGGCCTATTGTTTTCCTTAGGATTATTTTTAGGGCTCAAGCCTGGAGGGCGAGAGCCCTATTGTTTTCCTTAGGATTATTAGGGCTCAAGCCCAAAGGGCGAGAGGCCTATTGTTTTCCTTAGGATTATTTTTTATTATTATTAGGGCTCAAGCCCAAAGGGCGAGAGGCCTATTGTTTTCCTTAGGATTATTTTTAGGGCTCAAGCCTGGAGGGCGAGAGCCCTATTGTTTTCCTTAGGATTATTTGTTATTATTATTATTAGGGCTCAAGCCCGAAGGGGCGAAGAGCCCTATTGTTCTTCTAAGGATTATTCTTATTAGGGCTCAAGCCCGAAGGGGCGAAGAGCCCTATTGTTCTTCTAAGGATTATTCTTGTTAGGGCTCAAGCCCGAAGGGGCGAAGAGCCCTATTGTTCTTCTAAGGATTATTCTTATTATTAGGGCCCGAGCCAATGGGCGCAGGGCCCTATTGTTCCCCTAAGGATTATTCTTCTTATTATTATTTTTATTTTTTATGAACCTTCCGGGGGTTTTTGGGGGCCTTAACATACTCAAAAACTCTTGAAAATTGGCACACACATTGGAACCTGCGGCCATCAGGACGCCACAGAGGCTGGGACCCGGGCGTGGCACAGGGGCTCTACAGCGCCCCCTGGAACACAGTCAGAAACCTTAAACCATAGCTCACACACACTTGCATGTATT
Organism: Carassius auratus; assembly: GCF_003368295.1. Taxonomy (NCBI): domain Eukaryota; kingdom Metazoa; phylum Chordata; class Actinopteri; order Cypriniformes; family Cyprinidae; genus Carassius; species Carassius auratus. The sequence goes on along the minus strand of NC_039247.1, from coordinate 2,561,317 downwards.
TATATGAAACTCAGTACACTTATAGATCTCATTGAGCTGAACAACTTTTGCGCTCTATGTCATAGGCTCCGCCCAACAGGAAGTCAGCTATTCAGGGCTGTTTAAAAAAAGCATGCTCTGGAATTTGAAATACTCCTCTGAGGACTTTCAACCGTTTGCTTCGAAACTCGGTGAACATGATCTCAAGACATTGGGGATGAAAAATTGCGAGGGGATTTTTGATATCTCGAAGGGTTTGCCCGTGGCGTGGCGTTGAATTTAGGGCAAAAAATTAGAAACAGGAAATGCCTAATAACATCCACATACATTACCTGAGTTTGATCAAACTTCATCGGTTTGTTCAAAGTATGATACCGATCGTATACATGTGACTATTAAGAGTCAACGTTATAGCGCCACCAACTGGCAGCAGGAAATTGAGTCATTTTCAAAATGCTTTGAATTCAGCATCTTATTTTTACTCGATTTGCTTCAAACTTCATCAGAATAATGACAAAACATGGCCGATGTAAACCTGTTGTGGGAATATTGATATCTTATATATTGTTGCCATGGCAACGTGTCAAACGTGAATATTCTGTTATGGTGATTTTGAGGCAGATAACAACCTCAGATTTACATGAAACTCAAAACACATATCAGTATTATTGATAGCTAGACAATGGAAAAAGCTTTTACAAGGGCGTGGAAGAGGCACTCTATAGCGCCACCTTTTGTCAAAAGTGGGGGGGTTAGTTTTAGCTACAGACACCAAACTCGGTACGTATATTGTTCTTATCAAGACGGACAACTTTCTATCAGCTACGACCAACAGGAAGTCGGCTATTTTGATTTGAATATGGATTTTTGAAAAAAAAATTGAGCTGTGATTTAATCCATACTCCTCAGAGGAAAAGTTCACTATACTCACCAAACTTTATCTACAAGTTGCAAAAACATTGAGGAACTTAAATTGCAAACGGATTTTGGTTAGCTTGAACGGTTTTGTCGTGGTGATTTTTTGAAATGACAGTCAAAAAAGGAATCATTAACTGTCTTGTATTTTTAAATTGCAGCTTCCAAACACTTAAAAGCATTTTCTCATACAGAGATCAAATCATTCTGAGGAAATATGCATAGTTTCATGACTTTACGACACTGTATGATTAAAAGAAAATTAAAAAACTGTCAGACATCTCATCTCACTCTGTCCCTCTGTTTGAGGAATGTATGTGTGCTGACTGAGTGTGTGTGTGTGTGGTGTGTGTGTGTGTGTGTGAGTGTGAGTGGGGGATGGGCATGAGCTGAGTGGCAGACAGACAGGGAGAGAGAGAGGGACTTAAACATCTCTTTAATCACCAGAAAAAAAAATATTATTTTAAATTGTTTTTGTTGTTGTTGTTGTTGCTAATTGTGCTGTTTTCATTACAGCTTAAGAAATATCTTAGGCCTTATCCTTTTCTGACAGTTTCAGTGATTAAAAATACTAAAAAATATTTCTAAAAATAGAAATAAAAATTCTAAAAATACTTATTTGTGCTGCAAATAATAATTTTAGTCCCACTTTATATTAGGTGGCCTTAACTACTATGTACTTACATAAAAACATAAGTACAATGTACTTATTGTGTTCATATTGTATTTTAAAACACTTTTGCTGCTATTGAGGTGGGATAGGGGTAAGGTTAGGTTAGGGAGAGGGTTGGAGGTATGGGTAAGTTTAAGGGTGGGTTAAGGTGTAAAGTATGGGTCAACAGTGTATTTATAAATGCAATTACAGAAATTAAATACAGATGTAATTACATGTAGTTTTTGTACAATGTAAAAACATGTATGTACACAATAAGTACATTGTACTAAATTATTAATTAAAATGTAAATACATAGTAGTTAAGGCCACTTAATATAAAGTGGGTCCATAATTTCAAACTCATTTGATACTGACCTCTGACACCCTGTGATTGACATTAATCTGAATTTATATAATCTCATGGATGTAACAGTAAAACTGTTCAGCTCACAGATGATGACCAAGCTGTGATGCAAGCAGAACTATTTCACAAATGCTTATAGGTCAATAAATTTATAACAAAACACTTTTAATTACTTAAGGATTTGGTAACAAATTAAAATAATGTCTCATTTTTTAACATTAGTAAATGCATTGGTAGATACCTACAAAATACCTACCACAAAGTCTCTTGGTAGGAAATCCGAATCCCAACAGGAAGTCGGTTATTTAGAATTTTCTCTGCAAAATTGGCGTTGTTTTTGCCATTTTCAGGGGATGTACTATAACAAACTCCTCCTGGAGATTTATTCAGATCACCACCAAAACTTGGTCAGTTAAATCTAAAGGCCTTTGCGATGTTAAATTGCGAAGATCTTGAGGTTTCGTTAAAGGGCATGTCCATGGCGACCTGACAGATTTCGATGTTTCGCCATGAAAAAGGAAGTTGCTGTAACTCAGACATACAATGTCCAATCTGCCCCAAACTTCACATGTTAGATAAGACTTCTGCCCTTAAGAGAGCTACATGCCCATATTCAGTTATAGTCATAGCGCCACCTGCTGGCAATAGGAAGTGACATGTTTTACGCTGCGACAAACTACTCCTAGAAATCTTTTGACATTAATGTATTTTTTGTGGTCAGTCTAATCTTAAGGCCTGAGCAATGTTAAATTGTGGAGATCTTGAGTTTTTGTTAAAGGGCGTGTCCATGGCGCCATGACAAAATTTGACGTCTCGCCACAGCAAGAGAAGTTGTTGTAACTGAAGCATAAAATGTTCAATCTTCCCCAAACTTCACATGTTCGATAAGAGTCCTGCCCTGAACACATCTGAAGGCCAATATTCCATTATAATGATAGCGCCACCTGCTGGCAACAGGAAGATTGGCACATATATGGAATAAACATTGATATATTCTACTTATATTTATGAGTTTAAACGCATATTTCTCACCGTTCACCTATTAACTAAAGCCACTCGCTGCCGGTGAGCCCGGGTGCGAGGGCCCGTTCATCGCTGCTTGCAGCTTTAATTATTTTTATTTTTTTTTAAACCTTCCGGGGGTTTTTGGGGGCCTTAACATGCTCAAAAACTCTTGAAAATTGTCACACACATTGGAATCTGCGGCCATCAGGATGCCACAGAGGCTGGGACCCGGGCGTGGCACAGGGGCTCTACAGCGCCCCCTGGAAGACAGTCAGAAATCTTGAACCATAGCTCACACACACTTGCATGTATTTATATGAAAACTCGGTACACTTATAAATCTCATTGAGCCGAACAACTTTCACACTTTATGTCATAGGCTCCGCCCAACAGGAAGTCAGCTATTCAGGGCTGTTTAAAAAAAGCATGCTCTGGAATTTGAAATACTCCTCTGAGGTTTTCAACCCGTTCGCCACGAAACTCGGTGAACATGATCTCAAGACATTGAGGATGAAAAATTGCGAGGGGATTTTTGATATCTCGAACGGTTAGCCCGTGGCGAGGCGTGGAACTTATGGCGAGAAATGAGAAACAGGAAATGTCTAATAACATCCACATACATTTCCTGAATTTGATCAAACTTTCATGGGTTTGTTCGTTGTATGATACCGATTGTATATATGTGACTATTAAGAGTCAATGTTATAGCGACACCAACTGGCAGCAGGAAGTGTGTCATTTTCCAAATGCTTTGAATTCAGCATCTTATTTTTACTCGATTTACTTAAA